>NC_040044.1:11666937-11757396 GCF_003713205.1 Coffea eugenioides
TTGTCTTATGCAAAACTGTGCAACAACAGTGGAGTAGAGTTAAGCTCAACTCACACAACAAGGAATTGAGAGACAAATAACACATCAGAGTCCCTCGGATAGCAGAATGGCCACTTTGCTTAAGGACATCTCTAATATGCAGAAGTTGTTTCGCATGTGCTCTTTTGCTTGGTTAGAGAAGAAAATATGGAAAATAGTATAAGACTTAGCTTTAATGCCTTAGGCATTCTTTTGGATGAGGAATGGAATGTTCCTCAGTGTCTTTGAACACTAAATGTATAGTTCTCTCGAGTCTTTGCTTGCATATGTAAATTTCTTTACACTGAATGAAATTATCCTAACGTTTCGAAAAAAAAAGAAAGCCAAATTATTCTGTTACAGATTTAAATAATAAAAAATGCCAAGTTTTCTTTGTTATTCTTTTTGCAGTATGGAGATGGCAGATAGGTTTGTTTATTACGGAATAAGTGATCAGTTAATTGATGCGACCACAGCTACGGCGGCCGAGAACGTGAATGCTTGGTCCGGCACAGCGCAGCTTTTGCCACTTTCGTGTGCTTTTATAGCCGATTCGTTTCTCGGCCATTACCGGACCATAGTACTTTCCTCACTGTTCTATATCCTGGTTGGTACTTGTATTTTGGCTTCATCCCTTGCAGCCTTGTTAGTTGGAATATTCATTGTGTACTTGTGCTTGTTGCTTTATCTCTGGTGCCTACTTTGTTTTCTCCATTTGTTTGTACCTTTTGTTTATAGTATGTTATTTTAAAGCAGAACTCTACTATAGTTTGATCATATGGAAATGGAACCATAAATCCTTTTGCTTATGAAGTGAACTAGACAATTTTTTTAAAAATTTTTTATTGGGCAAAAAACCTCAGCGGCCATTAAACTATTGACGGGATCAGGTTTTGACCATCAAACTATTTTTTATCAATAATTGGCCACTAAACAATTTAATCTATAAACCCGTGACCATTTCGTCATTAATTGCTCTTAAGTTCTGAAATTAGCATTCCACGTGGCAATTTTCGGGGGCAATTTTGTCCAGCTACAACTCAAATCCTCTGTTTACTAAAAAAAAGGGGGGTACTACCCCCATTGTAGGAAATGATTAAACAACACACGGATGAGATGATGCCTGCTATTACCAGAGGAATTGAATTGGATCTTCTAAGGCTTGGCGTCTTTATCAGCCGTCCTCCTTGCCCGCCTTTTTCTAGAGCTCATGGATGACTCGAAACCTCCATTACCAGTAGACTCTTCCAAGTCTCTAAAAGATTTCTGGAGGGTACAAGTTAGTTAGTTAGTTAGGAGGAGTATGAAGATGGATTGGAAAAAAAAAGGGAGTACGGAACCTCCTACCTCTCTAAGCTCGGCGAAGCTCATGGCATAGAAGGTAATAGAAGCAGCTGCAAGAATTCCCAATACAGGAAGCGCTACCTGCTGAATCGTCTACAGTGGAGGTCCATGAAACATCCTCAGCTAAAATTCTGGTTTTAGAGAATTCTTCTTCTTCTCCTTCATCGTCATCTTCTTCTTCTTCTTGGTTATCTTTTTCTGCATTTTCTGAAATTTGAGTAATGGGTTGGGCTTGGGTTGAAAAAGGGACTTGGAACTAAAAAGATTGAATCTTTGGGACTTGAATGGGAGTTTGAATGAAAGAGAGGGAAAAGAGAGAGTGGCGTTGAGCGTGGGAGGTTTGTGGTGAAGCTGAGGAAAGGTTCTGGTGGAAGCAGAAGAAGTTTGTGGGACATGATGGCAAATGGAGAAGACGAAAAAGTGCCATTTATGGGTACAGAAATCAAAGTTGAAAAGAAAAATCTAATGACCATTCATGATTTGTGGTGTTGGGTACCCTGTTTCAGAAGGGGAAGAAACAGAGGGGTTGAATTGTGTCAGTAAATTACTGGACAAAATTACTCCTGAACATTGCTACGTGTAATGCTAATTTCAGAACTTAAGAGCAATTAACAACGAAATGGTTACGGGTTAATGGATTAAATTGTTTAGTGGCCAATTATTGACAAAAAATAATTCGATGGCCAAAATCTGATCTCGTCAATAGTTTAATGACCGCTGAGATTTTTTGCCTTTTTTTATTTAAGGAGGTAGACAAATTGGTGGACAAATTATAAAGAACTAGCCAATTTTTAATTAAGCTTGGCTCAATCGATTAATCAAATTTGTTTTCTTTTTCAGAAGCCCTTTTGCGGGGTTAGAGCTTGATTTGATTATTGAGAAGCTCGGTCCACAATGCGTACAATATTATTCTCACATTCAAATTTTGGAATTAGGAGTAGTGCATTGTTAGGTGAGAAAAGTTATCTTTTCAAATGGATAAGTGTGAAAAGCAGTGGCTGAGCCACATACAAGCAAGTGAGGTCAATTGACTCCACCTAACTTTGAAAAATTAGTTCTTAGGCTTAAGAAATTTGAAAAATTTTAAAGTTACATATTATTTGACCTCACTATATTTTATCAAATTCTCTTTCTTATATACATTGACCCCAAAAAATTGAAAATTCATAATTCTTACCATCACAATAATTTTGAATTTATTTCAAATTATCTATGGAATTTAGTTCAAGAATAAATTCATCTAAAATTTCCAAACACAAGGGGAGAACTTTCTTGAGTGGAGTGAGAGAACCAATTTTTCAAATCATTTTTTTCAAACTTCAAAATCTTCAAAAACAAGAATTATTCAAGTGGATAGTAAACTTTTTATTTATAATACGAAATCAAGTTATTATGATTTTTATTTATAACATGGTAAAGATAAATTTTATAAAAGAAATCTGTAGAAGATCAAGTTGATGGTGATTTGTAGATTATTTTAAAAAAATTCAAGAGATTCAGTTACTTACATTGAAAAAGATGCATTTAACAAAATTGATAATGAATTGATTTTGCAACATTTTTAAAAAAAAGAGTACTTGTAGGGCATAATTACAACATGTATATGATATTAGTAGTTTTTATTTTTTAAAAAAAAATAAATTTTACTGTACTAAAATTTGACCCACTTACTGTGGGGTCTTAGCTCTACCCCTGGTGAAAAGCAATGAAACATTCCATTGACATTTCAAATGTGGCTCCTATTATGAAGCATTAAAAAAGTGAAATAATGAAAAAAAATTGAGGAAGTAACATGGTAGCACTTGAATGTGAGATAAAAAAAATGATTATAAAATTAAAAAATTAGATGAAAAAATAATGATGCAAATAATGTCTATCCATACAATTGTCTTTGAGAAGATAAAGAAAGTGGCTTCAGATCCTCTGTCCCCAAAATAGTCCATGTCCCCTCTGTCCCTTATTTGTACAGCTGTCACGTGTCTCTAACCTTTTGTTAATCCAAACTCAAATAAAACCGATAATAATCGGTTTACAAGTTTTGTTAACCCAAATTCAAACAAACCGATAATAGTTGATTGACAGGTTTACTCAAAATCAATTAAAACAGATAACTCAAAACTATTTTTTATTTTCTTTTTAACAAAAAAGAGTCTTGTTGATCATAAACATAGAAATCAACTAAAACTCTTCTTTATTTTTTACCCCAAATCATCTTTTTCTTAAACCCTAACAAGTATTTTGATTCACTCATTATATCTTTAATCTTGCAGCAAAAACGCTCAAAGGATCAAGTAGCAAGATTCAATTTCATCTTTATCCAGGTAAAACAAATCAATAGATCATGTATGCCAATTTTACAATATATTTGATTCATGATTTGTCTTGTTATATTAGAAATTACCTGTATTCATTGGAACTTGTATGCGTTGGGAACAATATTGTACAATCCCCTCTCAACATCATTGTTCATATAAGTATCTATATACACTGTGAAGTCAATATAGTTCATAAACTAGTATCTAATTGAAGTAAAGCCTTTAGTAATGCCGTAAAGCCCCTTTCAGTAATAAACTAGTACAATCCCCTTTCAGTAATGCCGTAAAACCTTTAGTAGTCAAAGTGATTGAAGTAAACTTTTTCAGTGATAAACATTATAGTTAAAAGCTTTTATTTTTGACTAATGTCATTCGATATTTAAGCAGGTCTATTTGTATTTAATTACGTCGTAGATATTCACTCTTTATTGCTTTTTTTAAAAAAATAGATTCCAGTTTTAGCTCCAAATCAAATGAACCAAGTTGCACATTTTAATTTTCTTGAAGAGTTGCAAGATTCTATGAGATTGACAGACTTACTTCAGGTAACTTAGTAATTGTCCATTGATAGTATTTGATGTTATGAGAATTTCATCTCAATATTTTAGTATTTATGATTATTTTTTCTACATTTACAGGTTGAAGTAGGACACAAGTTCAGTGGATCAAGTGTCAATGACTTTATAGACCTTAATGTCATTTCCAGCCAACCGAGTTCAAGTTTGGTTGCTTGTAATGAAATTTGCGGCTGTCCCATGCCATGTCCTGGTGGTTTTGTTTGTAGATGCACAACTGATGGAAAATCCGACAATCTTTAGAAGTTTTGAATTATGAATAGGCAAGGGTTTGATATTACAAACCAACATGATAGACCATGGTTATTCAAGTATTAGCAGGGTTTTTAGGTGTACTTAGTAAGAGTGGTTGAAATTTTATTACTATTCTCTTATTTTTATCCAGCAGATGATTTTTTGAGAATCAAATTCCAATATCTAACATTCTTATCAACCATGTGTGTGTTTATATCAACTTATTTAGCTCTTTCTAATTTTTTTACATCTCGTAATTATGTAAGTACGATGATTTAAAATTAATTACTTAATAGTTTTGAGTTATCTGTTTTAATTGATTTTGAGTAAACCTGTCAATCAACTATTATCGGTTTGTTTGAATTTGGGTTAACAAAACTTGTAAACCGATTATTAACGGTTTTATTTGAGTTTGGGTTAACAAAAGGTTAGAGACACGTGACAGCTGTACAAATAAGGGACAGAGGGGACATGGACTATTTTGGGGACAGAGGATCTGAAGCCCTGCTGATGAGGAAAAGAGTCGGCTTCAAGATTTCTTATCCAGCAATAAATAGAGCTAAAAACAAACCGAGTTGAGTTGAATATCTCATGTTTGAACTCTATTCATTAAACTACTCGAACAAATCTCAAGTTCGCCCGATAATATTTGAGCTCCAAATCTATGTTTGTATTCGGCTCGTAAGCAAAATTCTAGTTCAATTTCGAGCTCAAACTCTACTCGTTTAACATAAATGAGCTATTCACAAACAATTAGGCCCATATTTGCAAGCAATTAAGCCCAGAATTAGGGATTAGGAATACAATATTAACCATAAATTTTGTGAAATGACAATTAAGTCCATTTTTGCGAACAATCGTTTAAATTCGTGAACGAGTTCGTGTTTGTTCGATTCGTTTGATTACTTATTGAATCAAAATATTTGTTCCAACTCAGCTTATATAAAATTTAGAATGAGCCTTTATCTAACACAAAAGAGTCTAAACGAGCCAAGCTAACTAACAGCTCGGTTCGTTTAAGCTCGTTTAATAGCTCTAGCAATAAAAACATCTTCCCAAATCTCGCAAATTTTGGATTTCGCAAATAAGCAAGCGTGCCCATACCAGAATTCTAGTAGTTTTCTAGAAAATTCTCCTTTTTAAACTCCTTTTAAGCTAAAATGTCTGTAAACAACACAAAGCACAAAATGTAAGCCTAATCTATCAATTAACACCATATTTTGCCAAATTTATGATGAAACATTCACGAATAAAATGCATTATTATCTCTCTATCACTTAGTTTCAAAAGTCTTAACAATCTTCTTGATTCAAGTGCTATTTTCCATTTTTCAAATAGGATAGTGGAAAATTTTTATATTTTTAGGTGGGGCAATATGAGAATAAAAGAAAATGTTGCAAAATTCAGGGGTAGAATGTGAGATAAATTAAAAATAATAGAAACTTTTAACGCTAATTAATATCTAATTTTTTGAAAGTTAGAGAGAGGGGAGACAATTGGCAACCCTCACAACCATTTGACTCTGCCCTTGAGTGTTGTGATTTTTTGGAAGTTGGATGCTCATATAGGACTTGTTCTCGATTAGTTTAGATTTTGCAAAATTTGATTATAAAAAGTAATTACGAAAAAAAATATTCACAATCAGCGAAAATTATCCTTTAGGTGATTATGGATTTTAGCACTTTTATTATTAAAAAATTGATAATCTGAATATAAAAGCAAACAAGAATATAAAAACTAATTATTTATAATCAGAATCTATAATCATTCAAAAAAATCAGCGAATAGCAAGCCCATATTCTAATAAAGACCGTTATTGTATACACTTGATGAGGACGAAATGTTTATCTTTTACAATTTATGTTCAAGATTACAGGTGCTCTTTAAATGTAATTATTTCCAATAACTATTAGAACAAATATATGGAAGAAGCCTATTTTATTTTATTTTTATGGTTGCCCCTTTTGCAGTAGAGAAAACTTCTATCTTCACTTTATTTATTTATTTATTTTGTAGGTACATGTTAATAATATGATATCAGGATCCTAAGGTGAAAGGAAGTTTTCCACGGCTCCCAAATTATCTGAGAACACACTCAAATCTCTTCTTCTCTTTTCTTTTGCCAAAACTTAAACTTTTATTTTTATTTCTTTATTTATTTATTTACTCTTTTTTCTTCCTCTTCTCTCCAAAACTCCCAAATTAGGAGTAGGGGGTATTATAAACAAGTCCAAGTGAAATTTCCTGAATGGGAAATGATCAAGCACCCCGTCATAATTTACAACTAGGTTACAAATACCAAATTTAGAAACCAGCTGCTACTTCGACTACAACATAAACCAGTGACCTTTTATGTTTTCTGAGTTGATTATCCACTTTGTTCTGTTTAGAGGAGACAATGGCTGATGCACTTGTCCCTTAGTTCTCTTTTCATAGGCAACTAGATCCGAAAATCACGTAAGCCATTAATCCAATCAGGCCCTACGAACATAGCAGCATATACTAGTAATTATTTTAAATAATATTCCAAATAAACACCAATCCAACCAAGAAAATTGTTTCCCCACGACATCATATATCAGGTTTGAGGCAAACTTTTCCGCACAATTACTAACCTGATTACCTTGTCCTTTGACAAAGGCAAAACTACAGCTACTGTATCTATCTCTTAATCTAGCAACTTCCTGTACAAAAACACTAAGATGACTGCCGTCATTGCTACATAGAGCATCCCTTCTTGTCGTGCACAAATTTTAAAGGGCAAATTTCACTTTACCCCTGTGATTTAGCATTTTTACATAATTTTCCTATAGTTTCAAAAACTATACATAATTCTCTTATGATTTGAATTAAAATGACAAAATGACGGGAATGATCATTCGTAACAGAGTCATCTAAAATGTCAAAATTACCCTTATGTAAAGTTGAAAATTATTTATTAACCAAAGGGGGTTATGTGTATATTTTGAAAATCATAAGTGAGTTGTATGGTACAGCATTAAACCACAAGGGGGTTATATGATAAAATATAAAAATCATACGAGGTTAATGTGTCATGTATTTATAAGGGTAATTTCATCATTTTTAGAAGTTCCGTTACAAATAACTATTTCCGTCACTTTAATACAAACCATGAGGGGGTTATGTATACCTTTTGAAATCATAGGGGGATTATGTAAAAAAAAACTAAATCACATAAGGGTAAAATATAATTTGCCCAATTTTAAATCGTGACAGTCCACAAACTTTCCACACAACCATTTAGCAAGGAATGGTATGAGGCAAATTTAAATACTACTTCCTCGATTATAAATATAGGATTTTGCAAAATATAGATAAGCAGTAAATGCAATAGCACTAAGTCAGGCAAGCAACCAGAAAAAAATAATCGAGGTGTGCCTTATTTAAGTTGTCGGAAGAACCAACTCTGATGTCCATGCCAGCTTGTGCCTTTCTCAAGAACGGAGATGAGAAAGCTGCTTAGAGAGCTTCCTATCCCAAAGATGATGATAAATAGAGCGAGACTTGTGGTTCTCAATCCACTTGGCACTCGATCATAAAAAAATTCTTGCAAACAAACCATAGTAAGCGCTTCAGAAATTCCCAGAATCAAATATTGAGGTGTTAACCAGACCAGATTCATTGGCACTGTAGCCTTTGGCTTGTCGACAACCCATACTCTTGAGCAGTTTGAAGACGCTTCATCTCAACAAGGGCAGCTATAACCATGGAAAGACATGACAGAACTATTCCAGTTCCAATTCGCTGCAGCGTAGCCATACCCGATGATTTTCCAGTTATGGCTGTTGCAATAGGAACCAAAATGTGGTCATAGATAGGAATAAAGGCGACTAGTGATAGGCGGAGGAGAACATGCAGGGAAGCAGCTGGTACATCAATGCTTGGGCTCATAGATCTGTCCATTGTAGCTCCTTGCTTCGCAAACAAGGTGGATGACTGGGAAAATACAATTCCATACACCAAACAGGTGGCCCATATTGGAAATTACCGCAGAACTGCTTTTGCCTCCTCAACTTCCTTGATACTACAGACATTCCTACCTCCCTCTGAACCATCAGTGCCAGAAGGTCAAGGAAGTTGGTGACCTCATAACAGGGGACCCAGCGACCGAAGCCCCAGTGAATGATGGCCGTAACTATAATGGTCCTAAAGTAGCGAAATTCCTTGTTGAGTAAGTTCCAACCCGCACAAAAGGCATAACGATCTAGGCATTGTCTCCGACAGAGACTGGATGAAATAAACATGTCCGTTAAGATGCGGACTACCGGCACCTGGACAGAAAGATCCTACGAAGTTTCACTGTTCCCTGGGATTGGCTTTGGGCCTTTCCTGCACAGCTTAGGTGGAAGGAGAAGAAGACCTCCTTGCGGGGGGGCCCGAGCCATCAGGTGCTAGCAATGCTTTGTTCAGAAACCTATGACAATTGCGAACTTGCAATGAGCATAATAACCAAAATATTCAAAGGAAGAGTGTTTGTTTGGTTCCGGGGTTCTGAACATGAAAGTTAAATATAGACCTCAAGAAGTTGAGCGGTAAGATCAGTAGAAGTCTTGATTTAACCACATCCGAAAAATGGTCATCATGAGCATGATTTTACAAAATCCCAAGAACCATCAGATTTGCTTCCAACTACATTCAAATAAGTTCATTAATTTGATAAGCGAGAACAGACTTATGCACGTTATGTTTAGCCAATCCTTTCAAGACAGAAGACATTATCAGAACATATTAAATCATATGGACAACGTATTTAGAAGTCAGCAGTATCTACGAGAAGTTAAAGATCAATAACTTCATCTCAGGTAGTCATGATAAATTACAGGACAAGATAATTCCTTACTTGAATTGTTGACAACTTAGATAAGGCAGAAAGCCCTCAGACTCCTCTATAGTGGATATTACTGAAGAATTGGTTTTACAATTAAGAGCTGCTTTCAGAAACACCCGGCCAATTCTCTCAAAGGGGCTCATCTCCTCACTGCTGAAGCAGAATGGGTAAGTAAAAGTGCCAAGCAAGAAAAAGATAAGCGCAAAACCAATGGCGAGGCAGAGATTCCCAAATCCAAGGCCCCAACTATGGTTATCCCGAAAATAGATCAAAATCAGTACCCAACTATGGTTATCCCGAAAATAGATCAAAATCAGTACCAAATCCAAGGCCCCAACTAAGGTTATCCTGAATATAGATCAAAATCAGTAATATGACCGACACAACCCCGCAGACCCCAAAGTTCCACCAGTTGAAAAACGAGCTTTTCGCCTTGCGTTTTTCTCCATCAAATTGGTCAGCTCCAAAAACTTGTATACAAGGCTTAAACCCTCCATGGGCTACAGCTACTAGATACAATGGAAAAAAGAAGAAAATAACTTGGAACTCCGAAGGAGAACATTTCACAGCATTTGCCGCAGGGTTAAAGCCATGCATTAGTAGCGTGCATGATGAGAAATTATATTCAATTCTCAGAGAATACATCTACAAGACTACAATGTTTTTTTTTTTTATTTAGCTTGTAGTATGACTTCTTAGAGAATAGAGTATACTACAAACATCTTGTTACGTACTTGGGTGTTAATTTTCCCTCTAAATCACCAAGATTGAGCTTAGGCATAAAAACATCCACTTTGTTTAATCCTCCGCCCACTAAAAATTTTTAAAAGATAAAATTAAACCAAAAAAACATTATATTCAAATTCCCAAATCCACAAATAATGTTGGAAAAGGGGTACCAGTACAGGCACAAAATATCAGAGTTAGCTCAGGACAAATTTCTCCAGGACACCAAGATTTTTACGTGGAAAACCCAAATTGGAAAAAATCACGGGACCTAATCCAGTCAAAAATCTCCACTATCACAATAATGGGAATACACAGGTCTACCCGAAATATCCTGATGACAATAATATCACCAATACCAACCAAGCCAATCTGCTACAAAATCACCCTCAAAAACTACAACTGTCAAAGAAGTAGGTTTGGAAAGGTGTTACCAAACGAAGAGGAAATCTAAAATCTGAACCGATAGATGAATAGAGCTTGTCGAGAGAATCACGTGTGTAAAATTTCGTCTCAATCGGGTTTCGAATCATCCTCCAATCAAGACCTTGAAGTCTCTCTCTCTAGCCTCTCTCTCTCTAGCCTTTCTCTCTCTTCGTCTCACTCAAAAAAATGCCGGCTGGCTCTTTTTCTTTTTGTCGCACAAGCACCGAAGAAAAAGAATTACTACCTGCGGCTGCTGCTTGCCTTTTTAAGCTTGAGAAAACCCTCAAGTCTTAGTGGCTTGTGGTTTTGTGGGCTGACCCACACCCAACAAATAACAGTACCAATATTAATTAACATAAAATAAAAGGTAAGATAAAAAGAGAGGAAAATAAGATGGTAACGGCCCGTGACTTATCCCAGAGTTGTGCTAAAATTGTGGGAGGAAATGGATTATCTTATATTTTTATCTTTCTATGTTTCTATCCATCCGCTCTCCCTCTCCCACTGCACCCTATAAACTTTCTATCTCTGCCGTTGGCTCCCAAATCCTTTTAATTACCAACTTATTTGTCTATTGACGGCAATCATTAGATTCTAACCGTTACTCAGACCTTCTCCCCATCCGACTTCGTCTCCCAAATTTTCTTTTTCTTGAGAAAATTCTATTTTTTATTATCTATTGAAAAAAAAAAGAGAAAGGAACTTGTACAATTTGAAAGGACAAATCATTGGGTTTTTAACTACAATTTTCTAAAACTGTTTTAAATGTTTGGCTTCATTCCTGTTTGCTGTCCATTTTTGAGGCATTGAAAGCTAATTAAAAATTTTGGAGACGTTGCTATAAGCAAGGGATATGATTAATTTGAGATTCATTTTGGTTTTCATTTTGATTTTTACATGTCATTTAGGATTTGTTGTTGAAAAAGGTTAAAGTTATGCATCGATTTGGTAATGATTTGCAGTCGCTGTTTCGTGTCTCCAATGGGATTGTGATAGGTTGTGGTTGCCGGCTATTATCTCCATCCAGATTGTGGTGCTTGCTCCCAGCAGTTGTGATCGGATGCAATTTTCCTCTTTCCATCTTAATTGAATGCGAAAGTATTTTCCTAGCACTAAATTATATTATTAACTGATCTGACAGACCTCCTCTGTAAGATTCAATCTAACAGACCTCGGTAGATTCAATCTTAAAGGCGTCTGTGATGTAAATGTTGCTCAAAAAGAAATAACAACGAAAGGAAAGCAACAACTAATACATGGCCTCAAGATAGGATGCTTTTAAAATTCAAAAATCAGGTACACTTTCTTTATCTTCTCAAAGACAATTGTATGGATAGACATTATTTGCATCATTATTATTTCATCTAATTTTTTAATTTTATAATCATTTTTTTATCTCACATTCAAGTGCTACCATGTTACTTCCTCAATTTTTTTTTCATTATTTCACTTTTTTAATGCTTCAAAATAGGAGCCACATTCGAAATGTCAACGGAATGTTTCATTGCTTTTCACCAGGGGCGGAGCTAAGACCCCACAGTAAGTAGGGTCAAATTTTAGTACAGTAAAATTTATTTTTTAAAAAAATAAAAATTACTAATATTATATACATTTTATAATTATACCCTACGAGTACTCTTTTTTTTTTAAATGTTGCAAAATCAATTCATTAGTAATTTTGTTAAATGCAGCTTTTTCAATGTAAGTAACTGAATCTCTTGAATTTTTTTAAAATAATCTGCAAATCACCAACAACTTAATCTTCTACAGGTTTCTTTTATAAAATTTATCTTTACCATATTATAAATAAAAATCATAATAACTTAATTTCGTATTATAAATACTATCCACTTGAATAATTCTTGTTTTTGAAGATTTTGAAGTTTGAAAAAAATGATTTGAAAAATTGGTTTTCTTACTCCACTTAAGAAAGTTCTCCCCTTGTGTTTGGAAATTTTAGATGAATTTATGTGAAACCCATGACTGTTGGCACCAATTTTTATTATTTTATTTTCTCAACTAATTAAAAAGATAAAGTTGTTATGTAAAAGGGAAAAATAAAATAAAATAACTGTAGGATTGGGTTAAGGGGGCTAATAAAGTAAAACTCTTACCCAAGCCACCTACTAGTAAGTAGTGCTAGGTTTAGGGTTTTATTAATACCCTAGACAAAAAAAAAAAAAACCCCTTTCTTTCGTCCGCCTCCCTAGAGCAAGAGCCGTCAGAGAGGAGAGAAGGAGAAGCAGGCGACACCGTCAATCGATCCGACGATTAGACACCTAAACCTGTAAGTCTCCGTTCACTCAAGAAAACCTTCTTGTAAGTTTTAGTTGTGGTATTAATGGTTCTAGGAATTTTATGGGCATGTATTGTCGCTATATAGGTATAAATATATATGTTTTGATAAATTTCGTATCTGGATTAATAGAATAGGGGGGTTGATTTTCTTAGCCTTGAGATTATAGGGGGATTGAATCTGTTTTAAAAAAAAAAAAAAGTGAAGGGAAGAGCAGCAGCGGCTGCCGCTGCTCTGTCTTGGTAGGACGTTGCAGAAGCAACGCCGCACACAGGGATGTGTGAGCCGCCACTTCTGGCGGCAGAGAAAAGGAATTCCAAGAAAAAAAAAAAAGAGAAAGATGATGTCGCCGGCACTTGCGGGCGACAATAGAGCAAATTCATGGTTGGCTTGAAGTTGGGTCGCCAGACCCTCTGGCGACCATGGTCAGACATGGTTGGCCAAAAAGGGCCAACCATGGGTCCCACCCGGAAAAAAAATAAATAAATAAGAATAATAATAAAAATAAATAAATAAATAGAAATAAAAAGGGAGGCAATTTAAACTTGGACCAAACTATAGTATAAAATTTGGTAAATGGTTAATAAATAAATTTTAAATATAACTAGTCCATTTTTATGGTATATCGTGAATATTAAAATTCAAGACCCAATTTAAGGCAATTGTTAGAATTGAAGGGTTGGCCATTTAAACATTATACTTAATTAATTACGTCTAAGATACATAAAGGAAAATCTAAAACGTCTTTATCTAGCTTTATTAGGTTAATGTAGACAAAGTGGGTTAAGTTCTAAATAGTTAAACGAAACATGTAAAATAATAATAATAATAATAATAATGATAATAATAATAATAACAATAATATTGGATAATCATGAACTATAAATAAATATAGTAAGATAGTAGTCAGGATAATAAACAGGATTGTGAATAATTATTTTCTTTTAAATTAGGAAACCTTACAAAATGAACACTTTCCAAATTAAGAAACGTTCCAAATTAGGAAACTTTCCAAAAAAATAGAAATCGTCCAATTTGAGGGAAATGCTATTAGGGTCTGTTTAATGGTCGAGATACGAATCTTTGACGTACTCAGAGGTTGTATATTTATGCATCTATAGGAAGTAACAACTAATTAGGGAACCTATGCATTTGATAGGTATGATACAAGGACCTAAGGTAGTTCCACTCAAGCAGCCAAACAGAGGTAGGTGGTACTTACTCTTCTGAGATTTCAAAGGTGCAAAAATGAAATTTTTGTTTTCAATTCTATGTTGTTGTGTTGAATATAAATGTATTTGGTTAAATGCTTTACTTGGATATTTATGAAAGTTATATTTCTTTTTATACAAAAATGGACCATGTGACTTCTTTGAAATGTTTTGATACGTTATTATATACCAAATGAGCGGAATCTTTTATGAAATCAAAGATTTATATATGTGGCGTGTGGAATGAATTTTTGACAAGTAAAGCTCAAAACAGTCATGGGATAGACGGTAGGGGCTATAGTCCTGTCTAATCGCCATGGTAGCCTGGTATAAAATTCGGCCGATTGGCGAGGTTATGGTAGCCTGGTTTAAAGCCCAGCCGATTGACCGATTGATAAAGTCATGATAGCCTGGTATAAAACCCAGCCGATTGACAAGGTTATGGTAGCCTGGTATAAAGTCCGGCCGATTGACCCATGTATAAAATGAGACCAATCGGTAGTCATGAAACTTATTGGTCGCCTACCTAGAAGGGGTAAAATCTCTAGGTTGAGTACTCAGTAGCCGGTCCTTGCATGTACTTGTTATGAGCTGAACTGATAGAAGATTTATGAACGGATATGAAATGATTTATGAACTGTTTTGAAATGATCTATGAACGGATATGCGACGTTTTATGGGATGATTCATAAATGGATATGAAAAGACTTATGAATTGTTACAAAGTGATTTATGACATTGCAATTTCTCATGTATGGTTATCAATAAAGTGCTTTTAAATTTCTTGTCATTCTTTACTACTGATTGTTTTACAAATGTCGTTACTTTCAGAATTATAGAGGTGATTTATGTGCAAAGGATTTGATATGTATTTATAAAGTTACGAGTACGTGGTCCAACAGAGGGGTAGATATTATCTACGGGGCGATTTGTCGCTCAACCCACTTTTTACCATTTTGCAGATTTTGAGGAGTATGAATTGGTTTACGTAGAAGACCCTGAGGATGACTTCTATTAGTTTGGAAGTTGGCAGGCTAGCTACTCTAGTTGTTAGATTCATTTATTTTTGTTTCCGTGGTTTTAATTAGAGAATAAATGTACGAACGTTATTGGATACTCGTAGACTACTTGGTATATGAGATTTGTACCGCACTTTACTTTAGTTATATTATTTCGTACTTTTGAAGTTTGGATTAGTTAAATGATGCCTTGTATTCTTGAGTGGGATTTGAGAATATGGCGAATGTCACGTGACGGGCGCATGCGGGCTCGGGGCGTGATATTTTTAGTGGTACAGAGTCTAGGTTCAAAATAAGACCATAAGGTAGAATAATTCATGAAATAAGTAGTATAAGTAGTAAATTATGTTTGAAAAGATCTGTGTACTGTAAAGGGGAAGGAAGCATGACTGATGGTGTTCCATTTGGTATTATAGGAGATGGCTGAACCAGTGCACGGGAAGCAGGAGAATTGCGACTGCCCAGGCCATTTGACAGGATGTGACGTGGCTCGTCTTAGGAAGAGACAAAGGTTTTATAGGGACAGGTTCCTCGAGGAGTTAGAGAGAGCCACGGACGGAGCTAGGAAGGCTTATACATTGAGTGACCGAGTAGCTGACCAAAGGCAAGAGATCTCGTCGCTGATAGTGTCGAGGGAACATATGAGACAGGACATGGAAGGCTGGCGTGGAGAGGCCCTCCGCCTGCAAGAAGAGGTCATTAAGTTGAAAGCAAATATGGAAGTACAGAAGGGACTAACTGATATGTATAATGAAGGATTTGAGGAAGTAGCTTCCCTACTCCAGAATCGACTGGCGGAGTACGAAACCCTAGTGGGAAAATATAAAGAGAGAAGGCAACGCGTGATGAACTGGATAGCTAACCACCAGCCCCTTGCACCTCAAATGCATAGGTGGAATCACCTATGGCCTGATAGTGATGCGGAAATAGAGGATGACCCCGAGGAGGACCCTGGGAACATGCCCATGGGAAATCAAGAGGGGGAAGATGCAGTTGAGGACCAGGACGGCGCTGGAGAGGGCATAGGAGATGGAGCTATTGTGGATGCGGATCCACCAGTTGATGAGTAGTAGAGTTGGTCTAAGAGAGGTTTCATTTGACGAATCACTCATTTTATTAGTATTATGGAATATTATTCCAAAAACATTGGTAGGTTGATTAGCGATTGTTCGCGTAGATTAGTCCTCTAGCCAGTCGTAGGCTATAATTAGACAGTTTAGACGCTAGGTTGTTAGACATTTTCTTCTTGGGAAAATGTTGGATTATTGGCCCCGATGTGTAAGGGGTCGATTGTTCTTCTCGTTCGGAGTTAGCGAATGAAACCTCCTACTTAAATTTTTTTTTAATATTTATTATCATTATAATTTGTTTAATGCAATTTTTTCGCCCATATTATTTTAAGGGTAGTATGCGTAAAGTATACAAGTAGGCAACTCTAGTTGGATCGTCTTAACAGCGTTAAAAGCGTGTTTTCTTATGTACCTATATATATGTATACATGTATGCATAATAATAAATAGGGGTTAAATACTTAGTATGGGGTTCATTTGTGTGACTTAGGAAATGGTACCAAGAACTAGGCGCAGCGGGAATCGCAATGGCAGCTCTAATGGCGAGAACGTTCAGGGTAGTCACAGCCAAGAACCGTATCAAGGAAATAATGATCAGGATACGGGTTACCAGGGGACTGGTTCAAGCGGGCATCAACCCTACCTAATGCTACCAACGGAATTAGTGACTGCACTAACTGGAGTACCCCAAGTATTACAAGCCCAATCACAGTTAATACAAATTCAGGCTGTCCAAACCCAGGGTCATGGACAAGGGGGAATCCAATCCGACTATAAGAAAATGAAACCCTACCTAATGCTGCCAACGGAATTAGTGACTGCACTAACTGGAGTACCCCAAGTATTACAAGCCCAATCACAGTTAGTACAAGTTCAGACTGTCCAAACCCAGGGTCATGGTCCATGTCCCTACGTTTGATGGAACCCCTGACTCGGACTTGGCAGAAAAGTGATTAGATGAAATAGAAAATAATTTTGCGCTTCTGCAAGTGCCGGAGGAGATGAAGTACCTAATCGTCAAACCCTTTTTGATAGGAGAGGCCAATAAGTGGCGGGCAACTCTGGAACCTACCGTCGTCTCACCAGTAAGTTGGACAAAATTTAGAGAGGAGTTCCTGAAATACTTTTTTCAACCTGTCGTGAGGATACAGAAAATAGATCAGTTTGAAAACTTGAAACAAGCACCGGGGATGTCTGTGATGCAATATTCGAATAAGTTTACGGCACTGGAAAGGTTCGTGCAGTCAACCATGCCGGATGTCGAGTTGAAGAAATATAAGTTTATACGGGGGTTGTCGAGTAGGATTCAAACTAGGGTGAACACCGCTTATACCCCTACGTTTAATGATGTACTGGATGCCAGTGTTAAGGCGGAGGCTGATTGCAAAAGATTAGACGAAGAGGGTAGGAATAAAAGGCCTAAACTAGGAAACGAACTTGCGGTGTCGGGAGCACCGAAACCCGGCGGACGATTCCGCTTAATTAAGAAGAGTCATGGGTCACTACCAAAGGTAACTGGGGGAAATACCTTTCCTGCGTGCAAAACTTGCAGGAAGATGCACCGGGGAGAATGCCGATTTAAGACGACTTTCCCTCCGTATAAGACTTGTGGGAAAATACATCGAGGGGAATGCCGAATAAGAACTGGAGCTTGTTTTGAATGTGGACAGCAGGGTCATAGAGCTATGGATTGCCCAAGTAAGAACGTAGAAGGAAATAAGGATAACAATCTCCCTGATAAGAAGCCAAAGGTTAACGCGATAGTGCATGCCATGACCAATGTTGAGGCAGGAGTGTTAGGCGACGTGGTCATAGGTACTCTTCTAATTAGTTCTGTACCTGCATACATGCTATTTGATTGTGGAGCTAGTCACTCTTTTGTCGCTAAGAAATTTGCAAAGTACTTGTGCATACCCCCTGAATGGATGGACCACCCCTACCGAGTAGCTGCTCCAGGAGATAAAATCTTAGTGTCTTATACTAGGTATCCGAACTGTAGTGTGGAATTGGAGGATAAGAAATTAGAAGTGGATCTGGTACAAATAAACATGAGTGACTTTAATGTTATCCTAGAAATGGATTGGCTAGCTAGACATTTTGCACAAATTGATTGTAGGAAGAAGAGGATATTATTTATGAAACCGGATGAGAAGGATTTCTCATACCAAGGAACTGTTGGTAATAGGAGAGTTCGTAGGTTACCTCTTCTGTCTGCCATGCAGGCATATAGGGCAATAAGAAAAGGGTGTGAGGCCTATTTGGCTTATATTGTGGATACGGAGAAAGAGGAGATGTCTTTAGAAAAGATTCCAGTGGTGAAAGAAAGACTTTCTTGACGTGTTCTCGGAGGACCTTCCTGGTCTACCTCCGGATAGGAAAATAGAATTTGAAATAAATGTTATACTTGAAACGAATCCCATATCTAAGGCCCCATATAGGATGGCGCCTGTGGAATTGAAGGAACTCAAGGAGCAATTACAGGAGTTATTGAATAAAAAATTCATTAGACCTAGTGTTTCTCCTTGGGGTGCGCCAGTGCTCTTTGTAGAGAAAAAGGATGGTAGTTTGAGATTGTGTATCGATTATAGGGAGTTGAATCGGATCACAATAAAGAACAAGTACCCCCTTTCAAGGATAGACGACCTTTTTGACCAATTGAAGGGAGTTAAGGTATTCTCTAAGATAGATCTAAGGTCAGGATACCATCAATTGAAGATAAAAGTCGAGGACATCCAGAAGAGTGCATTTCGTACAACGTACGGGCACTATGAGTTTTTGGTAATGCCCTTTGGATTAACCAATGCTCCGGCAGCCTTTATGGATTTGATGAATCGGGTATTTAAACCGCAAATAGACCGTTTTGTAGTAGTGTTTATTGACGACATTCTAGTGTACTCTCCAGATGAAGAAACTCACGCTGCCCACCTCAGGGAGGTCCTAGAGATACTCAGAAGAGAGAAACTGTATGCTAAGTTCAGTAAATGTGAATTTTGATTGAAGAGTGTGGCATTTTTAGGATATGTGATATCAGGTCAAGGGGTGTCGGTTGACCCAAAGAAGGTAGAGGCAATTGTGAACTGGCCACAACCCACTAATGTAACCGAGGTGAGGAGTTTCTTAGGATTAGCTGGATATTATCGAAAATTTGTGGAAGGATTCTCCACCATTGCTATGCCTCTCACTAGGTTAACTCAAAAGAGAGCAAAGTTTGAATGGACAGATAAATATGAATCAAGTTTTCAGAAGTTAAAGGAGAAATTAGTGTCAGCCCCAGTACTTATCCTACCCTTTGGAACGGAAGGATTTGTGATCTATAGTGATGCCTCTAAGAACAGTTTAGGATGCGTTTTGATGCAAAATGGAAAAGTTATTGCTTATGCCTCCCGCCAACTGAAATCTTACGAGCAGAATTACCCAACGCATGATTTGGAGTTGGCAGCAGTAGTATTCGCATTAAAATTTGGAGGCATTACTTGTATGGTGTACAATGTGAGGTGTTTACCGATCACAAGAGTCTCAAGTATTTGTTCACTCAAAGGGAATTGAACATGAGGCAGAGGAGGTGGTTAGAATTAATTAAGGACTATGATTTGACAATCAGTTACCATCCGGGCAAGGCAAATAAGGTAACAGACGCCCTTAGTAGGAAATCGAGAGTGTTAAGAGAGCCCACGGCAAAGGATCAGATGAAAAACTTTGAAGTGGAGATGGTAGACTTCACGGTCCAAGTGCTAGTTGCCCTGATAGTCGCACCTACCTTGATAGATAGGATAAAGGAGGCGCAACACTCGGATGCCGGGCTTGCAAAAATTAAGAAAAAACTGGAATTAGAACCCTTTGATGGGTTTAAATTGAAAGACGATGGGAGTTTGTGGAAGGATGGTAGATTGTGTGTGCGAAGAGATGAAGGATTAAAACAGGAATTGCTAAAGGAGGCACATAATTCAAGCTTTTCGATCCATCCTGGTGGAACCAAAATGTATCGAGATCTGAAGAGGAATTATTGGTGGAATGGGATGAAACGAGAGATAGTCGAATATGTGGCGAAGTGTCTGGTGTGCCAACAAGTAAAGTCCGAGCATCAAAGACCTGCCGGCTTTTTGCAACCCCTAGAGATTCCCCAATGGAAGTGGGAACATGTGACAATGGATTTTGTAGTGGGATTGCCCCGAACCATTAGAAATAATGGTGCCATTTGGATTATAGTCTATCAATTAACCAAATCGGTCCATTTTCTACCAATGTCGAATGGGATATCAATGGAGAGGTTAGTAGAGAAGTATATGGAGGAAATCGTATGCCTTCATGGTATTCTAGTGAGTATAGTGTCTGATCGAGACTCTAGATTCACGTCCAAATTTTGGTCGACTTATCAAGAGGTTATGGGGACTGACCTAAGATTAAGTACAACCTTCTACCCCCAAACGAATGGACAATCGGAGAGGACCATACAGACTCTAGAAGACATGCTCAGGGCTTGTGCACTAGACTTTACGGATAGTTGGGACAGGTTGGTAAAGCTAATGGAGTTCTCGTACAACAATAGCTATCATAGTAGTATAGATATGGCGCCGTTTGAGGCATTGTATGGACGAAAGCGCAGATCCCCCTTATATTGGAAGCGCTAGTCTGAAACATCTAAGAGATTTCATAATTACTTGTCAAAAAAAAATCCTTTTTAAAAGTGTATTCTTTAGAGATTTTCTTTTCTCATTTCTATTATAGTTGAGTAAAAAATTCGTTTAGACAATTATTGTTTTGTATATATTCATGTACATTTCATTCTTTATTTGCACATTAAAAGATTTCATGATGGACTTTAAAATAAAACTAAGTTGAGATTTTTCAATCTCTTGCCGGAAAATTCACAAGTGTATATTTAATTTTCTAAAATCTTTGCTTATATTAGATTTGTGGTCTAGACTATTCGATGAGAGCGTTCGAATTCAAAAGAGTAGTTTGTTTTAAAAGACCAACTATGATACCTTTTCTCTTTCATTTTACAATTCATATTTTGTCCGCTTCTATTAAGCCTTCAAAATCAATCACATTGGTTGACAATCTTCAAAGTAGGGCAATTTTTATTTTGGAAATGCCCACTGTATCTAACCAGATTCAATCCACATCTGAATGAAAGCAAAAATATATATATTACTCTTATTTGTTTTGAAAATTTGCAATGATACTTTAGGCGTTCGTTTATCTATCTATACAAATTTTATCATTTGTTCTCCCATTTGAGCCTTTAAATATACAATTTTGTTTCACATAAGAGCCTTAGTGATCATAACCCTACATTGAAAAAATTTTCAAATGTCAAAAAGGAATGGATTCTCTCAATGGACTATTCTTTATTTTGGTTGCTATGCGAAATAAGAATGATACTTTGACCATCATTTCTACTATCTGAACATTGTTTATCCTTTGCATCCTTATTTGAGTTTAAATTGGTGGTTCGTTTCAAAAGCACTTATGATCGCACCCCACATTGGGGAAGAAAATTGAAGAATTTTTCAAAAATAGCAAAAATGCTAAAATTAAAAAAAGAAGAGAGAGAAACTACAAGTTGGGGGAATTTGATCCTACCATTAATATTTGGACTCCAATTTTGAAAAAAAGAGAGGGGGCATCTATACTCTAAAAGTTAGGGGGTTTTCAATTCTATTATTAATTTCGGTATTGGCAAAAAAAGAGAGAAAGAAAAGAAAATAAAAATAAAAATGCAAAGAGATTTAATGTTGAAATTTCCTTGTGATTAATAATAAAAGTAAAGATGGAGTCCAAGATCTTTGAATCCAAAACTGGGGCAATTTTTGAAAAAAAATGCGATTTTAAGTGCAATGTTCTTGAAAATCTTGTTTCTTTTAACTATCGTTATTAAAACCACATTACAAGTTCGTAAAGTCCATCGCTGACTTATCTTTTTTGACAATTCGAAATAAGGATCATGCCTCTAAGGAATCTACCAATCACTCGTGATCATAAGACCATAACCTGTTTCCATATGTTTAACTATCGTTTCTACCCATATATTACAAGCTTATAGAACTTATATGTTGACTGAATTCTCTCAAAGAAATAAGAGTGATAAACTATTCGCTTTTACCAAGATGTGATATTAAACGAGTTAAACATAATTTCGGCACAAAAGCAAAATAGATACTGACATACCATTTCTCATAACCACCTCAAAATAAAAAATAACACCCACTTGATTGGTCCTGAAAAATGAACTAACAAGAAAGGGTAACCATTGTCCCTCAACACCGATCTTCAAGTGAGGAAGAGATCTTTTGCAATTTGGTTTTATTTTGAGAGGTTCATCATGGAATCTTCTACATGAGTCTAAACACGACATTTAAATTTCTTCATTTGAAAAATGCAATTTCTACTGTACATCAATTCATATTGCAAATTAGTATGTGATTATTTTCTAAATTTTAGAAAACAAAGTTTTCTTGTTCTATCCAAATAAATGGATAGTCATCTGAACAAAATTTTTTGCAACTAAAATAGGTCCAAACTAGGGCAAATTTTTGTAATATATTTGTGAGATTTCAAAAAATAGGTTCAAATTGGGGCAAATTTTTTGTAATATATTTGTGGGATTTCGCCCAAGAATCAATTAATATACTTTTGAATCTATTGTTCAAAATTCGACTTTGACAAGACCGTTCCTTTCATAAATAGAAATTGCATCATTTTTCAAATAAAGTAAGAAATTTTTTTGTGAAAATTCAAGTGCATGTTGTAATTTGGCAAAACCCCTCTTTGTAGGTATTTATGACTGAAAATGACAAAGAAGTGCAAGTCAGAATTTTACAAATTTGAAGGTCAATCACAAATAAAAAGGAGTAATAATACTACATGGCAAAGTGGAGGATTGGCTTATTCATTCAAAATGAGTACAAACTTCAAAGAAAAAAAATGAAGAAGAGAAGTCCAATCAGAATTAAATTGGGGCAATTTTTAGTTCAAAAAAACAGCCAAATGGGGGCAAGTTTTCAAAAATGCGATTTCAAACCGTTTATTTTGTTGAATTTGGGTTATCTCACCAACCTTCATCTTGTTGGGTTTGGATTTTATCTCACTAACCTTTATTTTGTCGAGTTTGGGTTTTATCCCACCTAGCATTTATTTTGTTGGATTTGGGTTTTATCCCATCAACCGTGTCGGATTTGGATTTTATTTCACCGACCATTTATTTTGTTAGATTTGGGTTTTATCTCACCAACCGTGTCGGATTTGGGTTTTATTCCACCGATCATTTATTTTGTTGAATTTTGATTTTATTCCACCAACCGTGTCGGGTTTGGGTTTTATCCCATCGACCGTTTATTTTATTGGGTTTGAATTTCATCCCACCAACCATATCAGGTTTGATTTTTATCCCACCGACCGTTTATTTTGTTGGGATTGAGTCTTATCCCACCAACCTTTATTTTGTTGGGTTTGGATTTTATCCCATTAACCATTCATTTTTTTGGATTTGGGTTTTATCCCACCAGTCCTTTTATTTTTTGTATTTAAATTTTCTGATTCATTAAGTTTTGCTAACTGTTTCGATTATAGTTGAGTCAGACAGGCGAGTAATTTGATGTCTACATCTTTGTCTGGAATTTTTTCAAAACTCAGACAAAAAGGAGCAAGCTGTAGACATCAAAATTTTACTTTAGTTTATTTGTTTATTTATTAGTATTATTATTACTTTATTTTTGTTTTATTTATTTATCTATTTATTCCTTTTCATTTCATGATATTTTTATTTTTCTTAAGAAAATCATTTCAATACATTTTTTTAGAAAATTAGAAAGAAAAGAAAAGAAAGGCAGAAAAAATCAAAATCAGATTTTTACGAACAAAAAAAAAAAATCATTCCCACGAGCACACACGCCATTCTTCTTCAATGGTACAAACCCATAAACCAGAAAATAGTACAAGGAAGATGCAACTGCCATTTGATCACATTTCCACTCAATTTTTTTTTTTTTGCATTTTTTCTTTTCATTCAAGCCCCTCGGTACAGAGATACGTAACCACAACCAGAAACATCAAGAAAGATCTAGAATCAAACTATCTAATGGCTCTCAAAGTGTCACAAAAAATGGGTTTCATAGGATCCATTGAGATGAGGGTTTGGCAACCCTTATCTCATATAAATGGAAAAAAAGGTGCATTAGAGAGAGAGGAAGAGAGGGAGGCGGCGGAATGAGAGAAAAAGAGAGAGAGCACAGGGAGAAAAGAGGAAAAAAGAGCAGAAAATTTTTGGAGCCAGGGTTGAGTGTTCAGCCCTATTTCCGATCAAATTCCGATCACGATTCTAGTCATTTAGGCATTTTGTTGATTTTTGCACACTCTTTGAAGTTAATAGAGAAACTTTTGTTCATAAACCTTGTGGAAACAATCACTGGAAGTCCATCGTATTCAGCCTCAAACTCGCTGCAGTCGGAATTCTTGAACTTCTGCAACAAAGCTAGTTTTTCATCGTCCAACATCTGGGTTCATTTGCTTGTGATTTCCCACGTTATTTTGGCTCTTTAAAGCGCTAAAAGGTAACTTCCTTCATCCCTTTTCTGTCATATTTGCTCAAATCCTCGCCAAATTCATGAGATTCTCGTTGCTTTTGCTTGTTCTTTCTTGCTGGCTTTCTTATCCATGTTGCATCATGTTAAGTTGGATTTATATCACATAAGATTGTTTAAATAGTCCATTTGGATTGTGGATTTGTAGTTGGGTTGCATAAATACTTGTGTGGTTGGAAGATAATATGAGTTTTGCGGTAATCATTCTCATGTGTTCATAGAGAGTTGCTGGGTCTGCAACTCCCCTTCAAGCTTCGAACTAGATGCATGGAGTTTTCAGAAAATTGTACTTAGACTCCATGATTTTTACATAATTTCACTATGGCTCAAAAACTTCTGCAAATGATCCATTTTGTCCCCTTTTAAATTTTAATCATCTTTTGCATATTTTAAACATGTTTTTGGACCGATTAATTTTGGATTTTAGGGGATAAATAAACCTTAATGATTTTTGTTGATTTAATATTTTGGTTGGGTTTTGTAAGAAAGAGAATTTTTGGGTTTAGGGTTAGTCTAATTGGGTTTGGCAAGGGTGTTTTAGTTTGTTTTTCTGGTTTTGACATGGGTTTGGGACGACAAAACCCACACTTTTTCGGTTGAGCTTGATTGGTAAAAAAAGATGGGTTGGCCTACTTGTTTTCTTGACCACTGGGCCAATGGCTCAGTAGCCACCAGGGAGGGACTTAAGTCACTCCTTGGGCTGTAGGTTGAGGGTTCAAACCTCACCTGCAGCGAAAAAAATCTAAGGGTTGTGCCATAGTACTCGCTTGGTCTAGTTGGTTCTGTATACCCACTAGCCCCTATCTCAGCCTCCTTAGGCTCCCCCTCCCCCCTAGATTAGGATAGAGTAGGTTATACAAATGTATCGTTACTGACAAAAAAAAAAAAAGGCCTAATTGTTTTCTTGGACTTTCTACTGGGCTTAGAGAATTCTGGCCCAAAGAAATAAGGAAAATGGCTCGTGGCCTGATTTGTCAAGAAACATGAAAATATGTTTGCAGATAAGTCCCTAAACTTTTGTGTAACTACATTATCGCCCTAAACCTTGAGTTTTCTTTCAATCAGGTCCCTAATTTATATGCATTTTGGTCTCTAAATTTTATTTTTCTTTAATCTTGACCCCTAATATTTGTTAAAATTATAATTTGACCTAAAAAACTTTCTTAATTTTTGCAATTAGGTCCCTAATAGTTTTGATTTCTTAAATATAAGTTACTTTTCTTCTTTAATTGTTAATTATACTTCATTTAAGTGATTTAATTGGTAGATTTCATGATTATTTCCATTTCTTTATAATTAAATTGGTGCCTTGATCATTTTATTGATTTTGGAGTATACGTAGGGCAAATTTCACCCCATTTAACCACAACTTCAAGGGAGGTAATCTCTTTTATTATTTTAAATTCTTTTATGGGCTCCAATGTGTTTTTTATATGTAATTGCATGTTTTGAGTGCTTTTTCTTTTAATTATTCATTTTTATTCATTTTAAGTTTCATTTATTTTATTCAATTTTGATGATTATCTGAGAGTCATTAAAATGCCAAATTATAATAGATAGGTACTAAAGACATGAATTTAACTAGCATATGTAATAGATAGGCTTTAATTTTTGCTAAAAATATATTTAGTTGGATAAATGTAATAGTTAGGTTATTATTTTTAAAGTTTCCCTCTTAGATTGTAGTTAGGGCCTCGAATGTAATAATTCGATTTTTATTTGCATTTATTTGCTTGTGTGCTTGCATTCTTGTGTGTTTACTTGTTTATTTGCTTTCATTAGGGTTTTGCATATAGAAATTATGCTTATGTGTTATGTGTTCTATGTGCATTATGAGTTTATTTGTTTTAAATGTGCTAAATTTATTATCATCCAGTATTTTGATAGCAATAAAAAAAAAAAAGAGTTTATTTGTTTTAATTATGCTTTATATGATTTATTTAGTTATAATAAATGTATGACGTCATCACACTAGTCCAACGCTAGTTGTGGCCTTTCTCTCCGATTTCTCACTAGTCCAATGCTAGTAAAGACTTGTAAAAATGGGCTAATTCAATGTTAGACCCTTTAGGCCGTCTCGCTATAAAATCACATTTTTTGCATGACATTCATCGCATTTCATACATATTTTTCATTTTTAGGATACTTTCTCATCTTACATAATATTTCCTCTATATATTATCTCCCTTATCCCTTTGTGCATGAAACATGACATTTAGACTTGTATTCCGTTCAGGAAATTAGAAATAGGCTAGTTCATTTACTTGATTAAATTAGGAGAGTCATCCTTCCAGTATGGGAAAGGAACGAGTGTGGCTTTTAGCCTTAGCACGCTCTCATCCCCTCTATAAAAAGGAAAATAGAGTCACGAATCTTAGTCCCCCGTACCTGTTATGTTGCATTTCACTCCTTTAGGTCACATATTATAATTCTTCTTTTCTTCGAGTCCCATTTTTGCATATTCGTGACCTCTTCTAAGAATCATTTTTGGGCATCACAATTAATGTGATTTGCACCAATTAAATTTTGAAGAAATATTTCGACCATCTCGATATCCATTAGGTGTAGATTTGCATCCATGTAGAAACATCTAAATTTGATAAGTTTTATAGGTTAGACTAAAAAAATTTTCGACTAAATCTCGCAGCTAGCTTTGGTTAGGTTGAAAGAGGGTGCCTTTGATTAAGTCTTTGCCTTCCTTTTCTTCAACTGTGATTCCCGAACTCTTTTTTCTTGTTTTTCGAAGACCTGGAGTCGTCTAAAAAAGGTTTTATTTATTTTTTATTTAAAAAAAAAAACACATTTTGGGTGAATTGGTATACCTTAACTCAATACCAAGTGGTGACTCCTATTTTTTTCTTAAAACTCTTTATAGACTTATTTTAGGCTAAAACCGTCACATATTTTAAGTCCTATTTAGGCCCTTTTTTCTTTATTTATCCTCTGAAATCAAAAACCAACTTTGAAATAAAAATTAATCAAAAAACCATATTTTTCTAATCACTTATTTTATTTTTCAAAAATAGATTGTGACACCTGGTGGTCACTGCCAAACACTTAAGTTTTGGTGGTGTTGGGAGGTCGGCAA
This sequence comes from Coffea eugenioides, assembly GCF_003713205.1. Classification (NCBI taxonomy): domain Eukaryota; kingdom Viridiplantae; phylum Streptophyta; class Magnoliopsida; order Gentianales; family Rubiaceae; genus Coffea; species Coffea eugenioides. The sequence goes on from NC_040044.1 coordinate 11,694,691, forward strand.
GGGTTCAACCCTTGTCTCCCACCAAATTGCCACTATATGTGGCTATTTTCAATGGCTTTCTCAGATGGAGTTTCTATTCTTATCAGCTCCCTATCCCCCAGATTAGGATAGATTAGATTATAAGAATGTTACCATTGCGACAAAAAAAAATGGAACCATCAAGGAGGAAGATAAAGTTTCATAGGAAGATAAGAGTTTTATCATCCATCAATTTCCTACTTTTCAAGCTTGAGAAGAAGCTGTGTTTTAAGGACAAGGGAATGCCAGGAACTTAAAATTATTATAATTGTCATATTACATAAAGTAACTTGCCGTTTGTAATAAGAGTGATTACAAGCCCTAGACTAGGTCGTTTACTTAAGTGGCAGTTATTTTTACAAATAATCTATATATCTATATGTATTGCAAGAAGGGTTTTCAGAATGATTAAATCAGAATGCTTATAACTCCTTTTTTTTTTATAGAATTTTGAATTTTTTAAATTGTTATATATCCTTTCATGTTTTTTGAATTTAAAAGTAAGAAGTGGCCCACTTATGTAGGATTTGATTTGAAATATATTAATGTGACGGTAAATAAAGAGGAAAAATTACCAAACCTACTAAAAGTAAAAAAGTAAATAACAATATTTTACCCTTCAACTTAGTAATTCTAACTAAAGGGTCAAATTATATAGAAAACAAAAAGAAAATAATATTCGTTGGTCTTGGATTAAAAATATCAATAATGGTACCATTTGTGAATCCTAAATTATGAAATCACTGAATAAAAAAAATATTACTAGCCTAAAAAAACAAATTATGGATTTAAAGGGTTTGGGAGAATGGTGAAAGGAAAATAATAGAAAATTGGGGGGGTAGGGAGGCAATGATGCTAGCTATAGGTGAGGGAAAGACAATAACAAGGAGTTAAACAGTGGTGGAAAAAGTCGAAAAAGGAAGGTGAACTATTACAAGATTGGACGAAGAGAGGGGACAAGAAAGGATGGGATTATGGGGATATGACAAGAAAAATGGCACCGTGATAAGAAGTCTGAAAGTCATAGAAGGTAGCAGATAGCCAGTTAGCAGGTAAAAGATAGGAGAAATAATTTTCTAAAATTGAGGAAAATGAATTAGTTGTACTTTATATTTTTAATGTTAAAAATTTTGATATATAGGTATAACATGATATATTAATGAATAAGTTTATAATTGCTCTGTCATATAAATTGTTATATGTTAAATTATTTCATTCAAATTGTTATCATATATTGACAAACAATAGGTTAACAAAATTTGGTTTCAACTTATTTAAAATATTAAAATTAAGAAAGTTCATTTTGTATTTACGAAATAAACCTTTTTTAACATGTTAAGTAAACACTTCTTTGAATTTTTTTTGTCTTTTCATATACTTTATCCTATACAATAATATATAAGTATTGTTTTGAATTGAAATATAAATCTGTGCCTAGCACAGGTCAGAATACTAATGGCTACGTATTAAAGGCAAGAGATATAACAGAAATTGTATAGGATAACTGAATGAAAGATTCTGGGAAAGTTGGGGTAGGAGGAGTAATTAGGGATGAAATGGGAATCTGGAAAAGGGGATTTTGCACAAACTTAGGAATAATTAGCAATGTCACTGCTGAGCTATGGGGCATAATCCGGGGTTTGGAACTTGCATGGGAGGAAGGCATCAGGAAGATTGAGGTAGAAATAGATTCACTAACCAGTATTATGCTGATAAAGGAGAAGAATAGAGAGGGACCGTATGCAAACTTGGTGAAGATGATTCTAGACTGGGTGAAAAGAGATTGGGAGTGCAAGATAATCCATACAAGGAGAGAAGGAAATAGAGTAGCTGATTGTTTACCTAAGCGCAATATGGAACAGGACATGGGATTGACAATTGTGCAAGAACCACCAGATAGTATGAGGAGTCTTTTACTTGAAAATATTATAGGGGTTGCTATCCCAAAGTTTGTAAAAAGTTAGTGGGCCTTAAGCCCTCCAACGCACTAAAAAAAAAAAAAGATTCTTCCTCCTTGCTCAATTCTCTCTCTCTTTCTCTTTCTGTGTATATATATAATTAGTTTTGTAACTTAATGAAAATGAAACGTTGCAAAATTCAAAACAATGGCCTTCTACATAAACAAAATGAATTTTGTGAATTTTTCAGTAAAAGTAAAAATATAGAGTAATTGTGTTGCTTAGTAAAAATAAAGTAAACCTAATTTTTTTTTTCAAGAAAGTGGAGGTGACTTTTTAATAAAACAAGAAGTTTTATATCCTTGTGCCTTAGAAAACTATAGCTCTGTGGTTACTTTAAAAGGTTTTTCATATATTTTTTAAGGAAAATTATTGTATTATTATGTAATTTTGTGTTATATTACTCATTGAATAGAAATTTTTATATCTGTTCAAAGCGACTACTTGGCATGTCCAATTGTTGCTCCAAAAACCAATAAAAGACTTCCATGTGAATATACAAGATCCCCACTAAATAGATGTAATATAGTTTATGTGAATATTGTTGTTATGTACTACTTTTAGGAAAGATAAGGAAGAAATTTTGATATTATTTTTGCTCCCACTAACAATTATTTCGGGCTCCGCCACTGTTGAAGCCCCACGTTTAGGCCACTGATCAAGCTTACTTCTCATGTTGCAGATATTCTAGATAGTTATATCTATGCAAAAGTCCTTTATGATTTGATCGTGATGTACATGGCCTGTGATATAAAGGCTTAAAGATGTACCACACAAATTTTCTTTTGGATTAATGCAGTAAATTATGCTATTCATCACATATACACCGCAAACAATGTGGTTCCTTGTTTAAAGAAGTACAAACAATATTCCCGTTTTTATACACTTCCTTTAGGAGTATAAAAAAAATATATTTGACATGTTAGATCCTGATCAAATTTTTGCTGATAATAGTAGCAGAATTAGAAAATTTAATTTGAGGGTGTGAAATGCATACACATATAAACTTTGGAGTCAATATAAAAATTTTTGAAAAGTTTCGAGGGACAAATAGCTTAATGCATATAGGTAATTTTGAAATTCTCAAACTTTTAAAAGAAAAAGCATGATTTTCTAGAAACTTGGGAGCAAATGGCTAAATATATATAGAATATTTTAAAAATTCTTAAACTTTTATAGAAGACAAAACATGAATTTCTAGAATTTATGAGATGGTGGCCCCTCCCTGCCCTTAGTTCTGCCTTGCCTAAGAACATGCTGAAGATTTTTCAAAATTGAGAATCCGGGGTTGGATTCTATGGAAACTGAAATGGATTTAATGTCCGGATTCAATCCAGAGAATTGTGAAAATTTTGTCGAAATCTGTCAAACTGGATCCATAAATGGATCCATTAGGATCGCGGTCGAATTCTTAGTAGCATTCAAAAAGTTTCAATTTTTTGTTTTGGCACATTTTTGTATTTTGGCACATTAGGATCGCGGTCGAATTCTTTGTTTTTGTTCAGCCATTTTATTTGTTATATCCATAAAAGAACATTAACCCGGTGCAAATTTTTTTGTTTAGCAAACAGAAGAGATAACTTTGGTGTTAAGCTAACTCTTCTAAGAGAATTTTGTAGCGAGTTATTTGATGCCAATTAATTTACGTTTCTCAAATTTTAATAATTCAGTCCTCTACTCGACAACGTTGGAATGAAGTCTAATCAATAAAACTCAGCAAGGTCATTATTTTCTGACGCTGTCACCTTCAATTTGTGTACTAACCATTTTATTTTGAGCTTGGACAAGCCACGTGACGTTTGGTAATTCAACATAACTCCTTTTTTCTTCCTTGTTGACTTGTATATGCAAAAATTACTTGATCTAAAAGGACAGATTAAGTAATTAACAAAATATCACTTTATTCTCATACATTTAATAAAGTAGTATTACAAATCAATCATTACAATGCCCTGTGCATATATAGCACAAGAGTCATGCTAGTAGAAATTTAGAACAAATCCATGGATCATTTCAAAAACTGTGCCTCAAGTAAGTCAATGACTTTCTTGTCGACTTGGAATGCCTTGGCGAGAACATCTGCAGAAATGAGAGGATCTGATCCAAAGACTGCATTTGCAATAGTAATGACTCCTGGATTTTGGCTGCCAAAACCAGCAAATGCAACAGCATTCGTCTTCGCAACATTAAATTGGAAGTGAATCAGACCTTCAGGGAACACGAAAACATCTCCTGGATTCAACGTTTTCGTAAAGAGTTGATTTTTCATGTTATTTGGTGGATTTGAAGTGACAAACCCAACATTAAGAGTGCCCTCTAACACGAATAGGACCTCGGTTGCACGAGGATGAGTATGGGGTGGGTTTAGGCCATAAGGAGCGAAATCGAGACGAGCTAGGGAAACTCCCAAAGTGTTGAGCCCAGCTAGATTGTTGACGTTCACAGCAGTAACATTAGAACCTTGTCGATTTGCTGTATTTCGAGGTACGTTCAGTCCCTGAAAGAAGAAATCATTGGCGTTCACGACCTTTGGGTCCTTACAAATCTTTCCGTTCACAAACACTGCATTAAAAAAACTAGCTGTTAATAATGTAATAATGAGACTAAACAAACCCACATTGAATTTTGCATGTCTTATTAGGTGTCATGCACGATGTTGTGAAAATAATAATAATAATAATGAAGAGAGAACTCACAGGTTAAAGCAAACATGATAGGATACGAAAATTGTGCTTAGAAAAAGAAAAATGTTTTGCAGCATGTTCTGATAGGTATAAGGAATTACCAGCATTTTTGGGATCATTGATTGCAACACAAAAATCCTGCAAAGGGCTAGGATCAGAAGCGATAGCAAGGGATGAAAGTAGTGCCATTGTGGCTATGGTTATCAGGAATGGAGTTCCCATGGTAGTTGTGGATGAGATCTAGTATTTCTTACACTAACTCTTTGGTTGATGGTTTGAGGGATTTGGGCAAAGATTGAAGGTATATATATATAGGCATGTTTCAATTGACTAAGTCACCAAGTTTTTCACTATTACATTAAGAAAATCAGATTCCTTGACAACTAGGCCATCAGGTTAGGTTGGTGACTTTTTAAAATTGCAAGTTAGTCAGCAAGAGCGAACTTTCCCCAACAACTAGGCACATGCATTTAGCTGCCTAAGTCTCTTATCTGAACTCTATTTTTTTTTTTTTTGCCTCTTTCTTGAATCTTTTTTCTTTGGATAAATTATTTATTACCCCCTATGATTTTACCTAAAACTAGATGACCCCTCAAAGGTATTAAAATAACCACATAACCCCCTGTGACTTTATATAAAGTGAAAAATGGATGGAATACACAATTAGTTATGGCATTTGTATCAAACGTGCTTTAAAAATGCATGTGATAAAATCGTAATATCCACGTAACTCCCTTATGATTTGTATAAGTATCCATTTTACCCTCCTATGATTTTTACATTTATCCACGTAATCTCCTTATACTTTTATACAAGCCGGTTACGCCGTTGATTAATTTAGCATTTAAGTAAGGGTACTAATAGTATTTTAACTAACAACGTTATATAGGTTATTTTCTATCAAATCCCGCTTTACACAAAATTATAGGGGAGTGAAGTGGATATTTTAAAACATTAAAGAGCTCATGTGGCAATGGACGAAACCACTGGAGGGTTATATGTAATTTAACCTTTTTCTTTTCTCAATGTCATGCACCAACCAATCCGATCATTTCTCCATTGCTAGCGCTTTACTGGAAAATGTTTCGACTTTCATTGGGCACTTTAGTTTCTTTTAATGAAATTGGTTTGGGCAGATAGTGTACGATCTAACAAGCATGGAATGTCTGGATTTGTTGCCACTCGACTTGTATTGTATGAGAGCATGTTGCTCCAAATTTATAAGCCTATATCTTCTTATGGCCAATATTCTAAGTATTCAATATCAGTTTTTCCTTTCCTGCTCCTACAAGAAAAAAAAAAGAGAAAGAAAGAGCAAGAAAGGTATTTACCAATTGGAACGGTCTCCTATCAGTGTTAATTTCTTGATTGAACTTTTACGTACTTTGATGGTAAAAAGTTTGAAAAGGTCATGAAGCTATTCTTGAAACCCTTGTAATTCTAGATATAATGATTTTTTTCTGTTGACCATCCTCCAACAGGTTCTAATGATATGCTTTGTTTGAATGTTCAGAGTACAGCTAATACTTCGAAATTCGTCTTTAATGCAAAAGAGTTAGCATGAGAAGCAGTCAGAAATTCAATCTTAATTATCCTTTTTAGATTGGATCCTCTGACTAAATATACTTAGCTTTGTTTGGATTTCATTTTTCTGGATTTTTTATAGAAAAATTACTATAGCGATTTGATATATGTGAAATAAAAAAAAATAATTAAAATATGTATCCACAAAAAAATCGTTTTGAAAAATTGCAATCCAAACAGAGCCTTAGCTGGATATGCAATAATAAATTAGAGCATTAATCTGATCCAAACTCAGAAAGGCTTTGTGATAAAACGTACTATCCCACGCCATTGTAATTTTCCATATTACCTAGTCAAACCTTATTAATTGTGCCCTCAGGGGCTTGGTCTGGTGGTTGAGGTTGTTGAAGATGGAGTTTCAGGTCTCTGGTTCGAACCTTGCTGCCAGCAAGTTGTTGAGGGTGGTGAATAGTCTGCGGGATCCACTCCCTGCGGGACACACCTAAAACAAAAACAAAAAAAAACCTTATTAATTGTTTCTAGAAGTTAAGAAGTTAATATTCATGCACTTCTGCCCGCTGTAAATCCAGAGAAATTTGGTAGCACAACTAATCTCGTTTGCAAATTAAGTCTTTTTAATATTCAGTTGGTGGTGTTAGTTGATTAAAAAAGATATATGACCTAAATATCAACCGTTTAGGTGATCATTTGTCATGACCTGGTTTTTAAAAATATAGAAAGTAGTTAATTCCAACCGCGTTATTAAAAAAGCATGCACTTCCAGGCAGGCCAGAAGAACATCTTTGCCTCTTTCTTGAAAATGATATATGAACTTACGTTAAGGATAAGAGATGCCCGAAAGTCTTTGCTGCTGGTTCAATGCAAACATGCTCAAACATGGCCTTCAGGGATTCAAAAAATATTTGTACTCCAGTAACTAGAAATGACAGAAGTGCTTATAATTAGAAGGCTGCCTTGCAGTTTTTCTGCCTGTAGTTGATTGCCCATGTTTTTCCATTTTATTTTTTGTTGATTCCAAATATTTTCCAATATATTGGAAATAATTTTTTTCACATTATGTTAATTCATTTAGGATGTTAAAGAATCCCATTATCTTTCTTAGTTTCATTTCAAGCGTAGAAAATATGCAACCATTATACAGTCACATACTCTCGAATTGCTTTCAAAATAGAGGTATCCCATCAGTAAATATACCTTAATAAGTTATATACAAAAGAGCATGCAATACTCTATAAAGGTCATCAGTTATTAGCAAAAGTTGGAGAAACTCTTGGTTCCATTTGTGGCTATAATTGCCCTAGTCAAAACAAAGCAGGGTATTATTTCCACATTGATTTTTCCTATGATTTTCATTGCACCTTAAGTTATATCAATATTTATAATGAAATACTGTACTATCCAAAAAATGGATATAAAATTCACAAACATGCCAAAACATCATCTATGTTTTAAATGTCAAAGCATCATAAGCTAAATGCAGGGATTCATGTCCTCCGATGCAGTCATTACAAACTTACGAGTGACGGAGTCAAAACTTCATAATTAGAGGGAGCGAAATAATCACCTAAGCTAATAACATACTGTTAGTAAAATTAGGCTGGTACAATATAGGAAAGAATAAATATAAACTGAAAATGGGTGGAGATAGAAAATAACAATCTGAGGCTTGTGAGCACAATTTCCTTAAAACAGATTCGCCCCCTATAGGTAGAGTGCTCGAGGTTAAGTAGGCGTCTGTCTCCCAGGATACAACGGATTAAAGGTGAAAATGTTAGCACCAAACTTCTTCACCATGGCGAACTCGAACTAGAGCAATATGAAACACTATAAAAGATGAAGATACAAAAGAATAAAAAAAATTGGAGAGAGAGCTCTATTTTTTTAAAACAAAATAAAAAGAGAATTATTTATAGATGCTGGCCAAAGGTGATTGTAGACATTGGAAACAAATGTTAAATCCCATTTAATTATCTTCACATTTATCAAAGTACCACATTCACGTACATACATGTATTCTCGATAAGAAAACTCCAAATTCATGTATTAACAATTACGTACATAAATACTTAATTCCTAAGTACATGAATCCTAGGTACATGAATCTTTAAGTACATGAATGATAGGTAATTATCCTTGGATTCTATCAAGAGTGCCATTATGAGAACGATTTTCTCATTCACTCTACAATGGATTTTCCATTTTCCCAACAATCCCCCACATGAATGAAAAAATTGTTTTGAATTTGACTCTACAGTAGTGTTCCACAACTAAGACCTGCATAAGATAGGTTGGTGTTACCCCTTGAACTTTCTCTCGTGAAATACACTTACTTTACTAGCAATCCAGTAGACATGATGTCTTTGAACTGTCCCACTTTTCAGTGTAAATGAACCATATATTTCACACAGGAATCATGCTCCATTTGTTCAGTTCTCATAGTTATGTCCGTTTTGGCCATGAACATCAACCTGGTTCAGCAAGAGTTTTTAGAATTGAGCCCTAAACAATTCTCTTTTGAAGCGGCCCCACTTCACTCTCACACAGGTGATTCACTTAAGTCTCTAGTAATTAATTACTGCACTTAAGAATCATTAAAGCACACCATTGTGCTATCCTCAATTCTTCTTTGCGTCATTTTTTCATTATGGAATGGGTCTAGGGATATCTCCCCCACAATGACTATGCTAAGTCCTTATAATTAGGTTGTCCCTTTGAACCTAGATATTGGGATCTCCAGTCTGTTAGGTTGGGTTTCCTTTATAACACTTAGCCTTCCATGGGCTTTAGTCCCATTCCCTTTGCCATTTTTTCAACCAACTCTCTATTCAATCCTTTGGTTAGCGGATCCGCTATGTTATCCTTTGATTTCACATAATCAATAGAGATAACTCCTGTTGAGACTAGTTGTTTAATGGTATTGTCCCTACGATGTATACGTCTAGACTTACCATTATATATGTGATTCTGTGCTCTTCCAATTGCTGATTGACTATCACAATGAATACATATTGGTGGCACAGGTTTTTCCAATTTTGGAATGTCCTCAAGGAAATGGTGTAGCCATTCAGCTTCTTCTCCATATTTATCCAAGGCAATGAATTCAGATTCCATTGTAGACCTAGCTACAATAGTTTGTTTAGAAGACTTCCAGGATACTGCCCCACCGGCAAGTGTGAACACATATCCACTTGTAGATTTTGAATCTTTTATATCAGATATCCAATTTGCATCAGCGTGCCCTTCTAGAATAGCAGGGCATCTACTGTAATGCAGTCCATAGTTCCGAGTGTACCGTAGGTATTTAAGTACCCTTGAAATTGCTTTCCAATGATCAGCACTCGTATTGTTTGTAAATCTGCTCAATTTGCTCACTGCATATGCAATGTCAGGTCTAGTGCAACTCATTAAATACATTAGACTTCCAATGATTCGTGAGTATTCTACTTGAGAAATACTCTCTCCTCTATTCTTAGATAGATGGAAACTATTGTCTAATGGAGTTCTTGCAATTCCAGAATCATTCTTATTGAATTTTTCTAGAATCTTGTCCACATAATGAGTTTGGCTCAAGACCAAGCCGTCTGATATTCTTGTATAGTGTTCCATATTTTTTAGGAGCTAATATAGTGTTCCATATTGCTCTAGTTCGAGTTCGCTATGATGAAGAAGTTTGGTGCTAACATTTTCACCTTTAATCCGTTGTATCCTGGGAGACAGACGCCTACTTAACCTCGAGCACTCTACCTGTAGGGGGCGAATCTGTTTTAAGGAAATTGTGCTCACAAGCCTCGGATTATTATTTTCTATCTCCACCCATTTTCAGTTTATATTTATTCTTTCCTATATTGTACCTGCATAATTTTACTAACAGTCTTAAAACAGATTCGATTCTCAATGGCTAACAATACAGGAAGAGAAACCAACAATTCTACTTCTGATGCCTCTGCCTCTGGCACTATTGTGAAATGACCTGAAGGAATGATTACTCCTATAGTTTCTATCAACCATAGTGAGAAACCTGAGAAGTTCCATGGTTTGAACTTCAAGACATGGCAACAAAAGATGTTGTTCTATTTGACAACATTGAATCTCTCGAGATTCTTAAGTGAGGATGCTCCAAAACTGCCTGAGGGCTTAACTGATGCACAAGCTGTCAGTGCTATTGATGCTTGGAAGCACTCCGATTTCCTTTGTTGAAATTATATGATGAACTGCTTGCATGACTCGCTGTATAACGTGTATCAAGTACACAAGACGGCGAAGGCATTGTGGGAATCCTTGGATCAGAAATATAAAACCGAAGATGCCGGGGCAAAGAAATTTGTCGTCGGAAAATTTCTAGACTATAAAAATGTGGATTCCAAGACTCTTATCAGTCAAGTGCAAGAAATTCAGATTATCTTGCATGAGATTCTAGCTGAAGGCATGATTTTGAGTGAAACCTTTCAAGTAGCTGCTGTTATTGAAAAGCTACCTCCTGGGTGGAAGGATTTCAAGAACTATCTCAAGCACAAGGGCAAAGAGATGAGTATGGAGGACCTTATTGTTAGACTTCGAATTGAAGAAGACAACAGGGGTTCCGATTACAAGGCATTAAATTCTTTTGATGCTAAAACAAATATTGTGGAGTGTAAGCAAGAGCAAAACTCCAAAGGCAAAAAGCCAAATCGAAATTTTGGGGCAAAAGGGAAAATCTCTAAGCAGAAATTTCAAGGGAAGTGCTTCAACTGTGACAAAAAAGGTCACAAGTCCACTGAATGTAAGCTTCCAAAGAAGAAGAAGCATGAAGCGAACTTGCTTGATAGAATCGAGGGAGACATGGAAAACATGAACCTGACTACTGTGGTTTCTGAAGTGAATATGATGGGGTCAAATCCGAAAGAATGGTGGATTGACACTGGAGCAACAAGACATGTTTGCACAAACAAAGACCTGTTCACTACCTTCGAAAAAATTGAAGGTGAAAATGTTAGCACCAAACTTCTTCACCACGGTGAACTCGAACTAGAGCAATATGGAACACTATAAAAGATGAAGATGCAAAAGAATAAAAATAAATTGGAGAGAGAGCTCTGTTTTTTTAAAACAAAATAAAAAGAGAGTTATTTATAGATGCTGGCCAAGGGTGATTGTAGACATTGGAAACAAATGTTAAATTTCATTTAATTATCTTCACATTTATCAAAGTACCACATTCACGTACATACATATATTCTCGATAAGAAAACTCCAAATTCATGTATTAACAATTACGTACATAAATACTTAATTCCTAAGTACATGAATCCTAGGTACATGAATCTTCAGGTACATGAATGATAGATAATTATCCTTGGATTCTATCAAGAGTGCCATTATGAGAACGATTTTCTCATTCACTCTACAATGGATTTTCCATTTTCCCAACACATACAACTTAAGTTTTAATTCTTGTTATACAAAAGAAAAATTAGGCAAAAGTTATTCTTTGTGCTTGTTGATGGGAGTCAATATCACCAAAAATAAAATATCTACTCTTAATATCTACTTTTGAGTGCAATGGCGAGTAAGGTCATATCCATAGGGATTGGCTAATTTATTTTTTTGCAAAAACTACAAGCAACATGAGAGGGGGGAGATTTTTAGAAATTTAACTAAATAATTTAATTAAAAGTAAATAAAAATGCAACAATATAATAATACTAAATTAATAATATACAAACTTCTAGTTAACTAATCATTGATGCAAGGATAAAAATCATATATTCATAAATAAATTGGTTATAGTTGTTAACAAACTCTAATAACCAATCTTTCCTTACTTTCTCAATAATCACAGCAGGCTCTATAGTTACTTTTTAAATCAAAAGACAACCCTAAACAAGCTATTAGGATTTGATCTTTCAAAATCATTAAGAATTAGAAAAGCCAATTCTAGCCAACTAACTCGCAAATTCGATTCATTTAGATTGGATTATATATTTCCATGACATATATTCGAAAGTTTCTACTACAATCAAATTATATCACTAACCATAAATACTAAAACTATTAAAAATTACGGAATTGATATTTTAGATGTTGATAGATTATTCTGACAATTAAATATTGACCAGATATTTAATCATGCAAAATAATTATCTCAAGAAAGCACATAGAATTTATAAATACCCATGAACTAATGAAACATAAAAAAATCAAATTAGATCTCATTGTAGAACCAAAAGCCTTTATTATCTGTCAACTAGAGATGAAAGTAACAAGAGAAAAATATAGAAAAAAATATAAAAATAGGATTCACAAGAGAGTGAAAGAGATAGAGAGAGCGGCCCTCCAAAAAGAATGTTCTTATGTCTGTCACCTCTCCTTTTATATAAGACTCTTTCCCCAAAATTAATCCTCTACTAAAAAGGAATCACTCTTATTTTATAATATTCTACCTACTAAAACCTCTTCTAAAAAGGAATAAAGTAATAAATATCCAAGACTAATTGGTTACTATCTAAAAATAAAAGTTTGCTAAACAAAGTTGGATTCAAAGTCTGCTGCCGATAAGGAAAAGAGTCGGCTTGAAGATTTCTTATCTAGTAATAAATAGAACTGAAAACGAACCGAGCCAAGTCGAATATCTCATATTTGAACTCTGCTTATTAAACTACTCAAACAAATCTCGAGTTCGTTTGATAATATTTGAGCTCCAGATCTGTATTCGTGCTCGGCTCATAAGCAAAATTCTAGTTCGATTTTGAGCTTAACCTCGACTCGTTTAACATAAACGAGCCATTCGCAAACAATTAGGTCCATTTTTGCAAAAAACTAAGCCTAGAATTAGGGATTAGGAATACAATATTAACCATAAATTTTGTGAAATGACAATTAAGTCCATTTTTGCGAACGATCGTTTAAATTCGTGAACGAGTTATGTTTAGCCAATCCTTTCAAGACAGAAGACATTATTAGAACACATTAAATCATATAGACAACGTATTTTGAAGTCAGCAGTATCTACGAGAAGTTAAAGATCAATAACTTAATCTCAGGTAGTCATGATAAATTACAGGACAAGATAATTCCTTACTTGAATTGTTGACAACTTAGATAAGGCAGAAAGCTCTCAGACTCCTCTTCAGTGGATATTACTGAACAATTGGTTTTACAATTAAGAGCTGCTTTCAGAAACACCCGGCCAATTCTCTCAAAGGGGCTCATCTCCTCACTGCTGAAGCAGAATGGGTAAGTAAAAGTGCCAAGCAAGAAAAAGATAAGCGCAAAACCAATGGCGAGGCAGAGATTCCCAAATCCAAGGCCCCAACAAGGTTATCCCGAAAATAGATCAAAATCAGTACCAAATCCAAGGCCCCAACTAAGGTTATCCTGAATATAGATCAAAATCAGTAATATGACCGACACAGCCCCGCAGACCCCAAAATTCCACCAGTTGAAAACCGAGCTTTTCGCCTTGCTTTCTTCTCCATCAAATTGGTCAGCTCCAAAAGCTTGTATACAAGGCTTAAACTCTCCATGGGCTACAGTTGAAAAACGAGCTTTTGGCCTTGCGTTCTTCTCCATGGTCAGCTCCAAAAACTTGTATACAAGGCTTAAATCCTCCATGGCTTAAACCCTCCATGGGCTACAGCTACTAGATACAATGGGAAAAAGAAGAAAATAACTTGGAACTCCGAAGGAGAACATTTCATAGCATTTGCCGCATTGTGACAGCTTGGAACTCCGAAGGAGAAAATTTCATAGCGTTTGCCGCATTTTGATACCCAGATGACTTGACAGAGGTAAAAACTGTTGAAAGGGTCAAGAAGCCAAGTCCCTGATGATCGACAGAAATGTAAAGCTTAAAAAATTGTGATACCGAAATTAAGCTTTTGGCCACTTGTTGATGACTAAGTAACAAATCTGGAGTCATGCATAATTTTCTCTAGGTAATTATTCCGTTCTTCCTTTGGTAGTAATTAACCCCTCAACCTATTTTCACTCATAATTGATATATGAGGTACACATCAAACTTCTTGCGGAGCGCTTTTTTCTTTTTCTTTTTCTTTTTTTTTTGTTTGGGCTTCTTGTGGAGCATTAGCCATTGAAAATCAAATTCATAGCATTATACAGCCAAAAGAGCTGAGAGTTTTAACTACAAAATTGTCTAAATAGACAATATTCAATCATATTCAATTCTCAGAGAGTGCATCTACAAGACTACAATGTTTTTTTTTTTTTTTATTTAGCTTGTAGTATGACTTCTTTGAGAATAGATTATACTACAAACATCTTGTTACGTACTTGGGTGTTAATTTTCCCTCTAAATCACCAAGATTGAGCTTAGGCATAAAAACATCCACTTTGTTTAATCCTCCGCCCACTAAAAATTTTTAAAAGATAAAATTAAACCAAAAAAACATTATATTCAAATTCCCAAATCCACAAATAACAGTACCAATATTAACATAAAATAAAAGGTAAGATAAAAAGAAAGGAAAATAAGATGGTAACGGCCCGTGACTTATCCCAGAGTTGTGCTAAAATTGTGGGAGGAAATGGATTACCGGTTCCTCCCATATTTTTATCTTTCTATGTTTCTATCCATCAGCTCTCCCTCTCCCACTGCACCCTATAAACTTTCTATCTCTGCCGTCGGCTCCCAAATCCTTTTAATTACCAACTTATTTGTCTATTGACGGCAATCATTAGATTCTAACCATTACTCAGACCTTCTCCCCATCCGACTTCGTCTCCCAAATTTTATTTTTCTTGAGAAAATTCTATTTTTTATTATGTATTGAAAAAAAAAAGAGAAAGGAACTTGTACAATTTGAAAGGACAAATCATTGGGTTTTTAACTACAATTTTCTAAAACTGTTTTAAATGTTTGGCTTCATTCCTGTTTGCTGTCCATTTTTGAGGCACTGAAAGCCAATTAAAAATTTTGGAGACGTTGATATAAGCAAGGGATATGATTAATTTGAGATCCATTTTGGTTTTCATTTTGATTTTTACATGTCATTTAGGATTTGTTGTTGAAAAAGGTTAAAGTTATGCATCGATTTGGTAATGATTTGCAGTCGCTGTTTGGTGTCTCCAATGGGATTGTGATAGGTTGTGGTTGCCGGCTATTATCTTCACCCAGATTGTGGTGCTTGCTCCCAGCAGTTGTGATCGGATGCAATTTTCCCCTTTCCACTTTAATTGAATGCGAAAGTATTTTCCTAGCACTAAATTATATTATTAACTGATCTGACAGACCTCCTCTGTAAGATTCAATCTAACAGACCTCGGTAGATTCAATCTTAAAGGCGTCTGTGATGTAAATGTTGGATGGTTATATAGTGGAGAGTGTACGGCTGTCTCCAGGAAGAGTAAAGCAAGGGTTTGGAAGGATGTGGTGTAGAATTGGCCACCGCATAAGCATTAATGGGGAGGGCCAGACGATGCTGTGTCTTTGAAGTACAATAGTATCGGTTTCTTTCCGGTTAGAGAGTGAGGGAGGTGTCATCCATGGGACCCGTGAATGCTTAGTGGTCTGTTGAGGTGGCAACAGATAATTTAAATAATTCAAATGAATCAGCACGAAGGACTGTTTTGCAAACTAAAGTACAAATACCGTTGGACTCGAACAAATTGCTTTGGAGGACAATGGGTAGGGACATTTGTGCAAGGTTTGCGTCTAGCGGGAAATAAAAAATGCACAGTAGCGGGCCATGTTTGTCAGTAAGTCATTTAAAAACTGAATGCATCTCCAGGCTCCAAGTCTTAAACTGTACCTTTGCCGCTGCGAAAAGGGGAAGAAATAGCTTAGCAGCTTGGCGGGGAGCTGTGGAGAATTAAGTCCAGAACGGATTCGAAGAAGATAGAGTGGGAAACGGAATTAGCACTGGTGTCGACGGCGTGCAAGGTAATATGATATTGTAATAGGAAATTGTAAGGAGATTGGCATAGGTCAATCGTGGCGAAAATGATTGTATATGACGGTCAAGATCGGAGTATAATAACTATGGAATGTTAGATGGGTAATAAGCGTTAGTGTCAAAAATTCGTATTTGTAGTAAAATCGGGATATGGGAAACAGTTTTATTAGGGGGAAATTGCAGGCCATCTGTTTATAGTTGGCATGTGTGTAGAAATCATTAGTGTAGCCAATCAATGTGGGATGTAAATGAAATTCATTGCATAATGAAGAGGAAAATAAATGGGGCATAAACTAAATTAGACAGAAATTTAATGTAGTGGTACATATGTGGAGAGGAGTTATGAACATGCGAATAAAGGGGAAAAATTGTATGTTATGATTTAAATTGTGAAAAAGGGCAATAAATGAAAGAGAAGGAAAAAATATCAGTTGAATAGGTAAAGGCAATTGAGATAGAAAGTGAGTGGGTAAATTTTGGACAACAAAGGATGGGCTAGTCAATGCAATACTTAGTGTGAATGGCAGGTGAGGATAATGAAAACATATGGACAAAGATACAGACATAGGAAACAGACTTATGAGTGGTATGATGGCGGGTTTTAAAGGCATTGTTTGGGCGGCTGCCATTTGAAGTCAAGGGTAATTCGTAAAATACCAACATCGGAGAGCAAAGAGGTGTAAAAGTTATAAAAGTACTTCATTCCTTTTTTTGTGTTGCAGTTAGTTTTACTTTTGATTAAAACAAAAAATTCAGACGTTATGTATATATGTTTGAGTTGTCTTGTAGCTTAACGAATGAGATTATTGAATAAATGGTGCGAAATTATGACACTGTAATTGTAATTGTTTAGGAATAGAATGGAAAGTTGGGAAGATGAGATTGGCAGAAGGCATCTTGTTGAGCTTGACGAGGAGATGGACGAGGAATCAGATGATTGTGAGTATGTAAACCCAAGTAGAATAGAGGCAGAAGATGATGTGGAAGAAGAACCCAATAAAGAAGGGAACGATGAAGAAGTGTATGAGGTTGTTCATAACATGAGCCACTATGATGTGATGACAATGCAGTTTGAAACTGTCAAAGATGCAGAGTGTTTCTATTTGAACTACGGCAAAGCGATCGGGTTTGGGATTAGAAGGGGTTACAAGAAAAAACATCCAGACGGCTATGTAAGATACAGGGCCTGGTTGTGCAACCGTGAGGGCAAGAGAGATGACAAGCATATTGAGCGGCAGGATCGACAGAGAGAGCCAAAGGCTATGACTCGGGTAAACTGCAAAGCATGTTTAAAGATCAGGTATGATTTGAAAATAAAGAAATATGTCGTGTCAGGATACATAAGTGAGCATACGCATAGACTTGCAAGCCCTGAGAGTGTCGCTTTCATGAGATCCCATCGTCGTGTCTCTGATGGTGCTTATGCCCAGGCCCACACACTGAGAAGGATTGGTGTGGGTGCAAGTCAAATAGTTAAGCTGTTTGCATTGCAAGCTGGTGGGTATGGGAACATAGGATTTACGCCTAAAGACCTTTACAATAAGCTACATAGCAAGCGGATGGAGGAGATTGCCGGAGGTGATGCTGAAGCTGCACTTGCATACATGGCAGGTAAGAATGACGGTGACCTGAATTTTTATTTCAAATATCAGTTGAATGACGAAGGTCGGTTGATTAGGCTATTCTGGGCTGATTCACGTAGTCGTGATGACTACCGGTGCTTTGGCGATGTGTTAGTTTTTGATAGCACGTATAATACAAATGGATACGACTTTCCACTTGTGGTTTTCTGTGGAGTGAACAATCACTATTCGACGTGCATTTTTGGATGTGCTTTACTGGTTGGAGAGGGAGACGATGCCTATGAATGGGCTATAACGACATTTTTAGAGGGTATGAATGACAAGAAACCATGCTCCGTTGTAACTGATGGGGATAAATCAATGAGAAAGGCAATTCAAAAGTTGCTGCCTAACGCCCGACATAGGTTGTGTAGTTGGCACTTGGAGTGTAATGCTAACACAAACGTTAAGGACAAGGCATTTCTTGATGCATTTAAAGGATGCATGTTCATGAATTGCACGCCTGACCAGTTCGAGTTGAAATGGATAGAGATGGTGAAAAAATTCGACTTGACCTCCAATGCTTGGGTTCAGAAAATGCATCGAAGAAAAGAATTGTGGGCAATGGCATACCTGCGGGGCAGTTTCTTTGCTGGGATGCGGAGCACCCAAAGGTGTGAAAAAATGAACCATGTATTGAAGATGTATTTGACACCAAAATTGAAATTGTATGAGCACATTCGATCATTCGAAATTTCCATTGCGTGGCTGAGACATGAGGAGAGTAGAAATAGAAGTGAAACAGAGCACACAGATTTACTTCCAGCAACGAAAATGCACTCCCTTGAGAGGCATGCAGCTGAATTATACACGAGAAAGACATTTTTAATGGTTAGGGAAGAAATGAAAATGCAAGGCATGTACTGTAGGTATAATGGGATTGACGATGGGGTCCAATGTATCCATTTTCTTGAACACTCTTACTTGAAGATTGAGTATAGAGTTCAATACAACAGGTTTACCGGGGAGATGAGATGCTCATGCTTGAAAATGGAAACCCAGGGCCTACCATGTTGTCATATGTTTCGAATAATGCTGTTTGAACACTTGGATAAGATTCCAGAAAATTGTATATTAAAGAGATGGACCCGTAAGGCGAAGGAGTGTTTGATGTTAGAGGATGATACTTCAAATGGTAGCATAAGGTTGACTGAGATGGCCAGGTACGCGAAACTTATTTCTGGATGCAATAACTTGTGCTTTCATGCGGCAAAAACATTGGAGGGATTCCGACGCGTAGAGGATATGATTACAACTGAGACAGTCCACGTGAAAGAAGTGCAATTGAGAGCTGAAAAACTTCCCATTCAATCGATGACTCCCACTGTGTCAAAAAAATTTGGAGTCCTTGACCCACCTTCTGATAGGCAGGCAAGAGGTGCAGTAGCAAAGGGAAAACGCAGACAGCAGGAGCATAGGATGTGCGGCAACTGCAGGTTATATCTATTGCCATGACTGAGATGATTGAAGTATGAGGGGTATAAGTTGTTATGGATGCTTGATGATTTTTAGGGATTTTTTATAGTATTGCGTTACTTATGAAGTTTCATCTAACCCAAATGTAACAGTTATTTGGAATTGCATGAATCAGGGCAAGGGATGGACACAATAGGAGGTCATGCAAGATGCCAAGGCAGCCGGCAGTCTTGCACCCAACAGAGCCTTTTCTTCAAGCAGGACTTAACAGCGATGAAGATGGTAATCATGGGTCACAATTTAGATCTGAAGAGGCGCTGAATCTTAGCTCACATAGGTGCGAACAGCAAGCACACAGATTGACGATGATGACTGCTGGATGGCCTAACCAAAATAATGTATAACTCTAACCCTTGTCATGTAACATAGGTTGCACTCATTATTGATTTAAATCTTTTTTTTTTTCAAGAATGGATGGGGCACCGCACCCAGCAGCAGTGTGGGGATCATCAGAAAACAGGAAAGCAGTAGTCTTTGTAGTACTCAAGTATGTGTTGATAAGTACCCAATTGTACCAAATGATTTTAATTTTTTTTACAACAGCAAAACTGACTTGGGGGCACTTCACGATGGACATTCCAGGAATGGCATGGATCCTCAAGCTCATATGGACGTGACCCATTGGTGGGAATGGACTTCGATGTAGCCGAATGGTGATCTGGTTCAACTATTACTATATTAAGCTAAGGGTTTAGTTGGGTTCGATATAGTCATAGTAGGAGTTTGTTTTGTTTGATGCTTTGGCGGCAATCGATTAGGAGTGGCGGGAGTTGTACTTGAAACCTAACTCCTTAGTGATTGTGTCATGTGGTTTCATGGAAACATTAGATTTAGCCAGAGGTATGAAAGGCAGATGTTGAAATTGCTTAAAAATTCATCCCATGACTTTAGGATGGAGTTATCCATAAATATGTGCATTTGTCTTGTTTTTTTTTTCTTTTCTTGGTTTGGAAAAACAAGTTTACCAATTGCTGAAGTGTAATCGTAAATAGTAGGACTAGACTTTGAACTAGTAGTAGGACACAGCCGAAGTGATGACCAGCCAAATGCATGCATGATTACGATGTGCTGCCGAACGTAACATCTTGATCTCCAATTTATTGGCATTTCACATATAATGAATTTAGGGATAATTTCAGAAACCTCCCCTGAGGTTTCTGACAATTTCACTGACCTCCCCTGAGGTTTCCACAATTACACTAACCTCCCTTGAGGTTTCTGATTTTGTAACAAAATCAGCCCATGACCACTAAAGTAAACATAAAAAAGTTTTTTCAGGAAAGAGAGGAAATTTTGTTCCCATAAATGCCCTTAAGGTAGGTGTACAAGTTATATTAGTGAATTAATGAAAACTAATAAAAATCAGAAATAAATAAGAAAAAGTGAGGGGATGGGTATGGGAATCATAAAATTTTACTTATGGATATAAACAATTGGGTAACGCAACCGACCCAATTAACCCATCTACCACCACTCAGGTCATTTCACAAATACATTCATCAGACAAAGCTTTCCTCTTGTCACAAAAATTCAAAGCAATGTGGTACATGTTCACAAGCAAGCAGGTTTAAATCCCGCCTGCATAATAACGTTGAAACCCGCAAGCAGGATTCTGTGTTTTTTCTATTTCAAGGTTAGCTCGCATGCGGGTTAATGTTATATTTGAGCGCGAGAAGAAAAAATTGGTAATTAGGTTCTTTGGGCATTATAACTAAATATTTAAATTAATGGCAGTTTTATTACTCCAATATTATTGTATTATCATTATTATGATTATTGTATTATTTCTTATGCAAATATAACATTTAATTATTTAAATTTGATTTTATTTTTACAATTTATAAAATTTTTATCACTTATATAATATTTTTAAAACCCTAATACATCTAAATTTGATTTTATTTTTCAAATTTATAAGATTTTTATTTAAAAAAATGGGATACGGATAAGATATCCGGTTGGTTCGATATGCATAGGTGCATATGAGAATATCCGAATACTCTTTAAACCCGCATGCGGGTTTAAGGAAATTATGGCAACTCTCTGACACACTAGTTACCCGTCCAACTTGTGTGTATTAAAATATATTTAAATATTATATTTCATATTTTTGTTATTTAGAGTTTAACAAAACATTAATATTGGGTAGATTTGAGGGATATGCATAATTTTGCATATTTGTAGGAATATTAGAAAATGGAATATAATTTTGCATAATTTTGCATAATTGAGGGATATGCATAATCTGCAATATTTCCTTAATCCCTCAAATCTACCCAATATTAATGTTTTGTTAAACTCTAAATAACAAAAATATGAAATATAATATTTAAATATATTTTAATACACACAAGTTGGACGGGTAACTAGTGTGTCAGAGAGTTGCCATAATTTCCTTAAACCCGCATGCGGGTTTAAAGAGTATTCGGATATTCTCATATGCACCTATGCATATCGAACCAACCGGATATCTTATCCGTATCCCATTTTTTTAAATAAAAATCTTATAAATTTGAAAAATAAAATCAAATTTAGATGTATTAGGGTTTTAAAAATATTATATAAGTGATAAAAATTTTATAAATTGTAAAAATAAAATCAAATTTAAATAATTAAATGTTATATTTGCATAAGAAATAATACAATAATCATAATAATGATAATACAATAATATTGGTGTAATAAAACTGACATTAATTTAAATATTTACTTATAATGCCCAAAGAACCTAATTACCAATTTTTTCTTCTCGCGCTCAAATATAACATTAACCCGCATGCGAGCTAACCTTGAAATAGAAAAAACACAGAATCCTGCTTGCGGGTTTCAACGTTATTATGCAGGCGGAATTTAAACCTGCTTGCTTGTGAACATGTACCACATTGCTTTGAATTTTTGTGACAAGAGGAAAGCTTTGTCTGATGAATGTATTTGTGAAATGACCTGAGTGGTGGTAGATGGGTTAATTGGGTCGGTTGCGTTACCCAATTGTTCGAAATTGATTTTATTAGAAATTACAGTGGTAAATTAGTAAATTGAAATTAAGATTCGGGTCTTTTGTGGGTCTTT
Organism: Coffea eugenioides; assembly: GCF_003713205.1. NCBI lineage: Eukaryota > Viridiplantae > Streptophyta > Magnoliopsida > Gentianales > Rubiaceae > Coffea > Coffea eugenioides. The sequence continues at coordinate 11,716,953 of NC_040044.1, forward strand.
TGTGGCATTTTTTTGAGTGAGGTTTTGCAGAGGTTTGGTGCTTGGGACGAGTATGAGAGAAATGCTTGGGACGATTGCTCAGACTACTCAGATTGCCGCAATATATAAGTATAGAGCACTAGCTTGATGGTTATCTGCTCTTCAAAGTATGTGTTGGAACAACTAGGCGTCTGCTTGCTGATTGTATGATGCATTGTTTGTCTTATGAACTATACATTTCTAGTTAAGTCCAGTACCGCCTGTATGTTTGTCTTGTAATTAAAAAAAAGTGAATAAATTGAACGAGAGTTTGCTAAACATGTTGATCAGGTGCTTGCAAAAAAAATGTATTTTGAACGTTAATATATATTAATAAATGCGTTCATTTCGCACCAACAGAGTTAATATCCCTATCTGTGCACAATCTATTTTCCACTTACAATTCCCAAAACTCTAAATTGCAATTGGTCAGCACATTATGTTTGATGGTCCATTTTTTGACCTCATAAATATCAGTCGTCTCTCAACATATGCATTCATTGGGACAATAAGCTAGTTAATATTTGGCCCATGGCTACTCCAAACAGATACAAGATAGTCCGACAAAAAATAACATGCTTGCTAAAAGTCCTTCAAGAGTCTCCCCATGCGCCTTCATCTCAAAACCACCCCAAGAAGGAAAAAAAATCCCCAAAATTCATCCTTTCCTGTTCCAACATGACAAACCCCATAAACAAAAACCCAAAAAGTCTAGACACATCGATTCATTCCACATCAAGTGAACTGGATGTGTTCCAGCCCTGGTACCCCCATTACAACGGTGTTTCTCACGGTATTTTCTGTTGAAACAAATAGCTCCACGGCAAGACGCATCCGATCTGTCTGCGAATTGAACTGGAAAAAGGAAGAGGAAGAAGTCAGCCAAGGACTGACACAGACAGGTACAATAGTAGCATGGGAAGACTGCCAAACCTGAAAAAAAATGCCTTCCTGCATCTCCTGGATATTTTCCATATATTTCATGACATACATACCACAATCAAAACTGTACTATAGCAAAACGAATTAGTAAACATTGGTAAAATATCATAGAGGGTGTATTTGTTACGCCCTTATATTGTGTAGATTTAAGAATGCAGAAGTGAATGAAATGAGAGACTAAACTGGTCATGTTGCTTGGGGCACCAACTAGGCGTCTGAAAAGCAAAGTTAGTGATGTCTATGGTGTATGCACTTCCAAACCCATGCACTAAGGCACTGTGAATCCTTCGGCGCTGTGAGGTGAACATTCTAAAATAGTCAGAGCGTAGAGAGTAAATTTGGACAGATGGTTACTTGTGGCAGTGCATAGCCTTACCACACAGTTTGCTAATGCCTCCCTGCTAGCGGTGGCATATTCAGCTGGTTTGGAGTCATAGATGAAGCATTTCTTGCATTCAAAGTCAATGATGAACAGGTACCAATGCTCCCCATGATAATTCAGGGGCACACATATCTACAGTGTAGCAATAACACATGAGTACACTTCCTAAATATGAAATTGCAACGTCGGTATGTAAGAAATAGAAAATAAACATACACATACAACCTACCTGCTCACATTTTTTTATGTCCCCTCCAAAACTTGCTTCCGTCAAGTAGTCAGAATATAGTCTGTGAGCAGAGAGGTTCCTCTGTAGAACAAGTTGCTGCACAATATCCAAACAGGGCGTTGATATCATTCATTGACTCCAAAAAAATGGCCTACCAAGTGCAAAAGCAACATTAATCCTACCTGAACAATGGCTGGAAGGTACCAAATGGTTGCAGCTGTACTTAATCCCAGGATTCTTCTTCTTCGTAGTGTCAGAAAAGCAGAGTAGCAATCTATAACCTAATGAAAAACAATTGAAATTTAGGCGAGGTTTGGTTATTTAATACACGTAGCGACGCCGGCCTCTAGTACAGTACCTCAGTGTCCAACCAAATGCCGGGGCGCAGTCGGAGAATGTTACTGCGGCATGCAGTGTGTCCAAGCAATCTAACGAGAGTTGTACTGTAACAAAGCAGGTAGCAAATATTAAACGGAAATCCTGATTAATAAAATTGTACACTCACAGTGACGTGCACTGACTTGGAAGGCAATTGGTCGTCAAAAAGAAAGTTAACGATCCTGCCAAATAGGTGCACCGGCAAGGAGTCGCATTGCATACGTTTTACATACTGCACACAAGTGGGATCAATGAACGAGCATTACAACTATGGTTAATGAAACAGTATACATACGTGAACATAATATAAACTACCACCACTTACTGCGATGAGCACAGGGGATATATCTCCATTACGGAGATCAGGAGATGTAAACAAGCGCTGCCGTACCTACAAAAGGGAGCCATGGTCACATTTATACACCTGGAGTGCACAGATGAACTTAAAACAATGAGAGCTTGAAGGGGAAAAATTTGAAACTAAGTAAAAATACTGTTTGATTTTTCAGATTGCCGCAACCATTCGCAGCAACCTGCTTCCTCTCGCGAGTACAACTCTTCTTCGCATGTTTTCGAACAGGTGCTAGTGATTTGTTGTGAACCCCAGAAGGTCTACCACGTCCTTGTCTGAAAACAATAAGGTTGCGTGGGCCTGTTGATCCAGTTTCTGACTCATATTTTGGTGAAGTATCACGACCACCACAGGTGTATCTAAATTGATCTGCCACTGGTCGAATAGGTGGAGATACCCTCCTCGGCTGTCTCATGCAAGCAGAGATGTCTTTAGGAGGTGAGGTAACGTCATTGGATGTACTTTTTTCCCCATCATATGCACCAACTGATTGGGTATATCGGGCAGTAGGTGAATGGTTGTTCAGGTGGTTTTCAACATGCATGCGGTTAAGAATATTCACCCCCTGAGGACTGGCCAAATACGTTGCCAAGGCAATACTCATTGTCTGTTTCGTGGCATTACCCAAGTCGTAGCCGCTGTCTTCTTCATCTACTAGTTTGTGGCATGCCCAAGCTCGTTTGTCGGTGCTTGGTTTCGTACTAGATTCAGGCACCATTGCACGTTTTAGCATTTCAAATACATGCGCCATGGAACGCATGGCACCATTAACTTGCCTCAATGACTGCTGCATCTCCGTATTCCGATCCTCTACTTCAGACATCCTCCTATGCAAGGATTCAGCATCTGATGCACAGATTCCATTCAGTCTGTCGTATCCATTACCATGGACAACTACATTGACCTACGAAACATAATAACGAGTGGGAAGGACACAATCAACCAACTTGACATGTATTATAAACCATTACATACTCCTTATACAACAAATTCTTAAATTCCAACCTTGGCTCCAGCAAACAGTCCGCTTCTCTTTAAGGCAAACACACGTTCTTCGACTTTTGCATGATCCCACCATCCTAATCGTGGGAAAAATCGGTCGTTAAGTGGTTGGTACCGCTCATGGGAGAGATTGAAGTTGTCCAAGTACAACAGCTACTTGCAACCATTGGAAGAGCAGGATGGATGAAATCAAACTACTACTAAGATGGATAAAAAAAAAATTATCAACATGTATTATATATTAATAATTCACTGACCATCAGTAATACAACGCAACCATAGACCTCTGGGGCACTCTTCTTCTTAGCTTCGGCAATACCGTTGCTCAACTCATCCACCACTAGTGTCGCCCAGTTCACCTTGCCAACTGTTTGAATATTGTACATAAAAGGAATTAATGCCCTCCTATGTGCCCAATAGGGGGATGGAGCCAGAAGCTTCCCCAAGACAAAGAGTATGAACTTCACTCTGAAGGCTGATCCATGGCTGACTAAGGTTTTTAGCTCCTTTTTAATGCTTGACAGAACCACTACCCCATCTTTAACTGGGATTTCAAGTAGAGCTTCCAAGTCTTCATCGACGGCTAGGTCTAGCCCCACTAAACTTACATCCACTCCAGTACAGCTCACGCTTATAACTCTTTCAACATCAGTAGGTGTGACCTTCATCTTGACACCGTGGACATCAAGCGTCCGCGTTTGGCAATTGAAATTGTTTACAATCCATGTTAGGAATTCATCATCGATCCTGAATCCTTTAATGTCAAGCAAGCCACCCAAGCCTAGTTCACGCACAACATTTTGTTGGCCTATAGTGAGAGCGTCAACAACCTCCTTCACCAGCTCAGTTGAGGATCGAGTCTTGTATACTACCTACATTAATATATCATTCATTAAAATATCCGTGATATTGGAATGAATGGTATGAGCAACACTTACAATATGGCTCATTGCAGTCTGGCCCTTGCCATCATTAGGGCGAGACTCGTTTGGCTTACTTACTGCTGTATTAGTTTCGCTGGGAGTGAATGTGGAAGAGATGGATATGGGGTTATCCCATCCCCTGGCTTTTTCCCTATGCTCGTTCGTGTCCATTCCAGCAGAATTCTTGGCAACCATTGGGTGTCTCCGCTCCGGGAACTCCTCACGCACGCCTCCATAACCAGATATCACACTCACTTCTCTGCTCCAACCAACCTCTTGCTTACAATTTGAAGACAGCACCTTGACTATGTTGGAGTAGCTATCCGTGCCACATGTCCTCTGTCCACCGTATGGATTTTTCCCTTTCTTTTTCAATGGATCCCTGTGTTGAAGAATTAAATGTATAGCTACTGCCAAGAAGGATAATGTAATGCGGGAACCCTTGGTCTTGTGTGGGGTACACAATTGATTTTATTAAATCAATAATATGTGGGCCATTCCAGTTAAATTACTGGTTACTAAGTTCATTTTTTACAACGAACACAACATATTTGTCTTCTGCGCATTAATTATCTATATTAATTATACACGAACCAATGCTTGGTTCCAAAATGCCACTATCTAATTTTGTTAACATAATCTCATAATGGGAGTGTAATTAATACCATTGTAATTGGTTCATCCTTGCCCTCACCAAATAAACAATTACTTGTTCCCCTTAGCCTATGAAATGCATCCAAACCATCTGTTTCATGCATACAGAACAAAGCTGGTAATCAATATGTGGTCCCTCACGGAAACATGCATATTCCATGAAACTTTAATGCAACCCAACTCACTCTGGACCGTGGATACATACACGTACACGTTATGCCAATCGAAACCTTTAACATTAATTTTTTTATAAACCTTCACGAAGGTCCTATTAGCTACGAACTTAACTTTTGTTCTCATATTTTTTAATGCACACACAACATAAAGGAAAAACATAGTAGACAGTGGTTTGTCATGGATGTGGGAAGCATCCGAAAAAGGGTGTCGTTGGACTACATAAGGGGAGACATACATCTTCTATAGAATCCTCAGATTCCTTTGCCGAGCAGGTCCTTGGCTTCCTTTGGGACGCCTTCGTGCCTTCTTGCTGGGTTGCACTCCTCTACAAGTTTTGCAATATCCTACTTTTGTACTTTTAGCTTTATCCCGGATGTAACACACTTACTTCTTTAAATCTGTGCTTTGATGAATGAGCCTTTTGGCGCCCAATAATTTCCCGCCCATTAAAGTTTCCCTCCAATCAATTCTGTGTCTTCTTTTTTTCCCGCCTTTAAAGCTCCTACCGACGCATTGCTGCCTTATTTATGGGTTGCACTACTCTACAAGTTTTTTACGATTGTACCTTTTCCTTTCCGAGTTTACACTATAGCCTGCAACCTATATGATGATAATCGTTTTTGGCTGAAGTCCAACTTAATTATTTATTAACGGTGCGCTTCGGTGAATAAGCCTTTCAGCGCCCAATATTTTCCCGCCCAGTTTCCTTTCCCTCCAATCAATTCCGTGTCTTCTTTCTTTCCCGCCTATATTTTTTAACTATTTATCACTCAACTGTTACTTTCCTCTTATGTACTTCAACAAGTGCAAACTAGTTGAGTCAACTCTACCTTCGATATATTCAATGTGAAACTCAACATAATTTTACGAAACTAGACCCTTGTCAAAATGGTAAGTTAGATTCAATTTTGAATCTACCTCGACCTTAAAACATTAAAAACTAATTTTCAACAAAGACATAAATAAAGTCATAATTTTTAATAAATAATAAAATACCAGCTCTCTTTCTATATATTAATATTTATTTATTTATATATATAATATTTTTTTTTCAATTTTATTTTATAATATGTATATTAATATATATTTGATATACATATAAATATAAATATAATATGTATATTAATATATATTTGATATACATATAAATAAATATAATTTATAAATATAATATGTATATTCATATATTCATATGTAAATATGTATAAATATATTTATAAATATATTTATAAATGTATAAACAATATAATATACATAATTGAAATATACATATTATAAAAAAAAATTGAAATAAATATATTTATAAATTTATATAAATATATATAAATAAACATATTTATATATTTACATAAATATATATAAATATATTTTAAACAAAGTATTTATATTTATATACATTTATATATATTTATTTTTGTATATATATTTTATTAATTATATTTTTTTAAAAAATATTTTTTGTATATATTTTTTATTAATTTATATATTTTTGTATATATATTTTATTAATTTTATATATTTTTGTATATATATTTTATTATTTTTATTTTTTGAAATAAATATATTTATATAAATATATATTTATATATTTACATAAATATATATGTGTAAATATATTTATAAATATATATCAATATATTTTAAACAAAATATATCAATATTTATATATTTATTTATTTATTGTATCTATATTTTGTTAATTTTATAAGTATATATATTTATTTTAAACAAATTATTAATATTAATTTTTTATTAATATTTATATGTAGATATGTATATTTATTAAACAAATATATTTTTTTCTATATAATATTTATATATAAACATATATAAAACTCTATTTTTTGTATATTTGGAGTTATTTTTGATATATTGTTTAGATATGATGTTTTTGGAGTTGTTTTTGTTTGTGTATTACTGTAGTATTGTAGATAAAAAACAAGTATTTCAAAAACTCTCAAATTCACACCAACCCATAAGTATCTTGAATATATTTTTTCGATTGCCTGAAGGGACAAAAGAAACATCTTGTTGTTTTTTCAATTTTTTTTCCTTTACTGTACCTCTCAGTACGATTCAAACCCAGATGAAATTATGACCATCTATTACAGACATACGAATTAACCAATCTTGTAACACTCCCAACGAATTCTTAGATTTCTTTGGGAAGAATTCTTATTTTAATGTCCTCAGTATTGGCTATTTTAGACTAGCGTAAATTATATAAGTACAAACTACAACACATTTTCATACAATTAGTTATTTCATTTTTAAGATTCACATTTTAAGTTATCCCATAATCATGTGAATACTATTTTCTACGATAGCATTCAAAAAATGTACATACAAATGAGATGCATTGACACCTATGATATATATTACTAATGTTACATTCTGTGACTGATTTTAAACTTTTTGGGACTTGATTAAAGCAACAAAACATATTGCATCACTAAGTTCTCTCAAATTTGTTCCCATTCAACAGTTAACGATACAACAAGGCAATTTTTTCCAATTTTTTTTTTTCAACAAGGTCATTTTCTATGCAACGATGTAACTACATCAAGTTCATAGTCTTAACTACGTTTTAAAGCATTGCTAATATCTTGTGCATTTTGCGCTCTGCCAAATTACCCGGAAAAATTTTTTTCCCCTTTTTTTTACTTACCAAGCGATCATTCATCTACTTTCCATTCAATTTCTCTACCATTTAATTTTATTGGGTTCACAGATTTTCTTACTTTTATTATACTTGTATAATATGTTTTCCACGAGCCAAATCCATTTAATTACATGATGTTCAAGATACATTCACATATTATATGAACATTATTCGACCTTGATTGAATATTAAATGACCTGTAAATGTTGCTCGAACTAGCTTCAATATTTTGTATATATGTTACACTTCAAATTCGATGTCAATTTCTTAAATTAAATTAATCGAATTCAAGCTTGAGCTCTAACTCCAATTTCATTTTCAAAACTATTTCATTATGCATTTCAAAGATCATTCATGATTTACAATAAATTTAATTATGCTTCTTTTTTTACCAACTTAAATAATATTCATTTCATATATAATTACTTTTATAATGAAACAAGACATATATATCCTATATTTAAAGGTATACTCATATTGCTATTCATTTATTCTTTGTCGTTATATATGTGTTCACGAACTATTCACAAAGTTTGTGAATAGGATCGTGCTTGTCTCGACTACTAAACGAAGCTGACATCGTGTTCAAGTTTGATTTATTTATTAAACAATCAATCTTTTTTGTCACTCGAATGAACCAAACTCGAACATCTTTGTCATACCTTAACTTGTACTATAGATGAAACTTAGAGAGGAAGGGATGATTTGGATGTACCTATTTTCAAGTTCGAGACCTGCCACTTGCACAAAAAAAACGTGACAATACTTAACTCTTCTTTGCTTCCATTCTATAACTTTTAATCGCATCATTCTTATAGCCCATAAATCCCACTTCTCAAATTCGCCAAAACTGATGCGCCCATGGAATGTTCGACTTCATCATGGTTACCAATACATACACATATACACATGTATACACTCATACACACATATACCATATTTATTATTTTAAGAATTAATCATTTATACTCTGCCAATTTCGATAATTATCTATTTTGATTATATAACAACTAATTTGTTCTAATTGAGTTGTATTTATTTTTCATCTAACTCTCTTCCAACAAATTTCATTCATAATTTGTCTCTTCTAATCAGCTCGATCGTGCCTAATGCATTTCAGTTATTCTTTTTATCCTTGCCTTCTAATTTTATTTATCCTTTTTCAATACACTTGCATTATCGTACATAGTAATTTGCGTGTACATTTATTAATTCACTTTTTATATTGCTTAACTTATTAATTTTGTTACATAGTAATACATCACTAATGCACAAATGCACTATGCTATCTTTCATTTTATTTCTACTTAAAATGAATACCGATGTCAATATAATCACACACATCATAAATTTAATTACCATCCCACATAATATATTTCATCTATTGTATGAATTGTATTATTTAGCAGATATGATTGCACCACACTATTTTTGTATACATAACTTTTTTAAGACTACTATGGTACATAAATACCTCAAGTGCAATTATTTCTTCATACAACTATGAATACTTTAACCAAACATTATTATACAATTATTTACACCTTGGATCAATTCATAATTAATCATTAAGCAAAAAAAAAAGATTGCACTAGCAAAATAAAAGTTGTTATTCATGGACATACTAAACCTGCTACAAATTACATGCATCTATACCATGCTTTTTATTTGGGGATGATTTCAGAAACCTTTCCTAAGGTTTCTGACTATTTCATTGAATTCTCATGAGATTTGAATAATTACGCTTACCTCCATTAATTCAATAGTTTAAGTAACAATATATTAAAATAATATTTATTTCGGCAAATTTAAATGAATACCCATAAATGCCATTGTACAACGTGTTTTATTTTTTTCTATAAAATTAGACTATTATCTAGTATAATTATATGGAATAGGTGCCAAATTTTTTTATGTACATATCTGCTATTTTATAAACAACTATAATAATTTTATTATTATGATTGGAAACTTTTTCCTGGTATTTTATTATGGATTTAGATTTATAAGATAGAAAAAATATGTTGATAAACTCATTTCGAGTTTATTAATTTTTCAAGTAATGCAATTATCATAATTTAATACTGGTTTTGGCCCATAAAAAGGTTCATTTTGTCAATTAAAAATAAAAATTAGAAAACAAAATAAACAAAAACATTGAATTACATATAAAATTAACTCGTAACAAATTTCACTAATTCGACATTTAGTTATAATAGAACCTAGAGACAATAGTGACAGTTCTACAGTTTCATTGACGAACAAATAACAAAAAGAAATAAGAAGGAAAAAATTTTAACAAACTCATTGTAAATATACGTATACCAAATAACAGAATTTTCTTAAAATATTTAAGATTTAAATTGTCTTTTTAAATCCCAAGGAAGGTATGTGTAATTGTTTAATTTTTATGTGAGAGGGAGTTCAGGGAGTTCAGTGAAATCTCGGGGGATATTTCTGAAAGTACCCCTTTTACTGCCCAGCCTTTTTCCGGGGCCACTTGTAATTTAGTGTTTCGTTGGTCTCCGGTCTTAAATTAATCATCTTTCCACGTTTGCAATGATGTGGACGTCCAACTGGAACATCACATATTTCTTGCCAACTGGTTTGACGTGGAGGTGGAACTGGAACATGTGCTCCACTATTCCACGCCGGCTCAGCAATTCTCCTTTCGGTTTCCATGCAGCCTTGATTTCCGTGGCTGGACACGTGCTAATCGATGCTTCAACGGGCCAGCTTTTCCCTTGCTGGGGACATCCGTACTGTCTCCATTATAGAAAAATCCGTAAATGTTGCTCAAAAAGAAATAACAACGAAAGGAAAGCACCAACTAATAAATGGCCTCAAGACAGGATGCTTTTAAAATTCAAAAATCAGGTACACTTTCTTTATCTTCTCAAAGACAAATGTATGGATAGACATTATTTGCATCATTATTATTTCATCTAATTTTTTAATTTTATAATCATTTTTTATCTCACATTCAAGTGCTACCATGTTACTTCCTCAATTTTTTTTTCATTATTTCACTTTTTTAATGCTTCAAAATAGGAGCCACATTCGAAATGTCAACGGAATGTTTCATTGCTCTTCACCAGGTTAAATGCATCTTTTTCAATGTAAGTAACTGAATCTCTTGAATTTTTTTAAAATAATCTGCAAATCACCAACAACTTAATCTTCTACAGGTTTCTTTTATAAAATTTATCTTTACCATATTATAAATAAAAATCATAATAACTTAATTTCGTATTATAAATAAAAATTTACTATCCACTTGAATAATTCTTGTTTTTGAAGATTTTGAAGTTTGAAAAAAATGATTTGAAAATTGGTTTTCTCACTCCACTCAAGAAAGTTCTCCCCTTGTGTTTGGAAATTTTAGATGAATTTATGTGAAACCCACAACTGTTGGCACCAATTTTTATTATTTTATTTTCTCAACTAATTAAAAAGATAAAGTTGCTATGTAAAATGGAAAAATAAAATAAAATAACTGTAGGATTGGGTTAAGGGGGCTAATAAAGTAAAACTCTTACCCAAGCCACCTACTAGTAAGTAGTGCTAGGTTTAGGGTTTTATTAAAACCCTAGACAAAAAAAAAAAAAAACCCCTTTCTTTCATCTGCCTCCCTAGAGCAAGAGCCGTCAGAGAGGAGAGAAGGAGAAGCGGGCGACACCGTCAATCGATCCGACGACTAGGCATCTAAACCTGTAAGTCTCCGTTCACTCAAGAAAACCTTCTTGAAAGTTTTAGTTGTGGTATTAATGGTTCTAGGAATTTTATGGGCATGTATTGTCGCTATATAGGTATAAATATATATGTTTTGATAAGTTTCGTATTTGGGTTAATAGAATAGGGGGGTTGATTTTCTTACCCTTGAGATTATAGGGGGATTGAATCTATTTAAAAAAAAAAAGGTGAAGGGAAGAGCGGCGGCGGCTGCCGCTACTCTGTCTTGGTAGGACGTTGTAAAAGCAACGCCGCACACAGGGATATGTGAGCCGCCACTTCTGGTGGCAGAGAAAAGGAATTCCAAGAAAAAAAAAGAGAAAGATGATGTCGCCGGCACTTGCTGGCGACAATAGAGCAAATTCATGGTTGGCCGAATTGAAGTTGGGTCGCCAGACCCTCTGGCGACCATGGTCAGACATGGTTGGCCCTTTTTGGCCAACCATGGGTCCCACCCGAAAAAAAAAAAATAAATAAGAATAAAAATAAAAATAAATAAATAGAAATAAAAAGGGAGGCAATTTAAACATGGACCAAACTATAGTATAAAATTTGGTAAATGGTTAATAAATAAATTTTAAATATAACTAGTCCATTTTTATAGTATATCGTGAATATTAAAATTCAAGCCCCAATTTAAGGCAATGGTTAGAATTGAAGGGTTGGCCATGTAAACATTATACTTAATTAATTACGTCTAAGATACATAAAGGAAAATCTAAAACGTCTTTATCTAGCTTTATTAGGTTAATGTAGACAAAGTGGGTTAAGTTCTAAATAGTTAAACGAAACATGTAAAATAATAATAATAATAATAATAATAATAATAATAATAATAATAATAATAATAATAATAATAACAATAATATTGGATAATCATGAACTATAAATAAATATAGTAAGATAGTAGTCAGGATAATAAACAGGATTGTGAATAATTATTTTCTTTTAAATTAGGAAACCTTACAAAATGAACACTTTCCAAATTAAGAAACTTTCTAAAAATAGAAACTTTCCAAATTAGGAAACTTTCCAAAAAAATAGAAATCGTCCAATTTGAGGGAAATGCTATTAGGGTCTGTTTAATGGTCGAGATACAAATCTTTGACATACTCAGAGGTTGTATATTTATGCATCTATAGGAAGTAACAACTAATTAGGGAACCTATGCATTTGATAGGTACGATACAAGGAGCTAAGGTAGTTCCACTCGAGCAGCCAAACAGAGGTTGGTGGTACTTACCCTTCTGAGATTTCAAATGTGCAAAAATGAAATTTTTGTTTTCAATTCTATGTTGTTGTGTTGAATCGAAATGTATTTGGTTAAATGCTTTACTTGGATATTTATGAAAGTTATATTTCTTTTTATACAAAAATGGACCATGTGACTTCTTTGAAATGTTTTGATACGTTATTATATACCAAATGAGTGGAATCTTTTATGAAATCAAAGATTTATATATGTGGCATGTGGAATGAATTTTTGACAAATAAAACTCAAAACAGTCATGGGATAGACGGTAGGGGCTATAGTTCTGTCTAACCGCCATGGTAGCCTGATATAAAGTCCGGCTGATTGGCGAGATCATGGTAGCCTGGTGGTATAAAACCCAGCCGATTGACAAGATCAGGGTAGTCTGGTATAAAGTTCGGCCGATTGACCCATGTATGAAATGAGACCAATCGGTAGTTATGAAACTTATTGATCGCCCACCTAGAAGGGGTAAAATCTCTAGACTGAGCACTCAGTAGCCGGTCCTTGCATGTACTTGTTATGAGCTGAACAGATAGAAGGTTTATGAACGGATATGAAATGATTTATGAATTGTTTTGAAATAATTTATGAACAGATATGCGACGTTTTATGGGATGATTCATGAATGGATATGAAGAGACTTACGAATTGTTACAAAATGATTTATGATATTGCGATTTCTCATGTATGGTTATCAATAAAGTGCTTTTAAATTCCTTGTCATTCTTTACTACTGATTGTTTTACAAATGTCGTTACTTTCAGAATTATAGAGGTAATTTATGTGCAAAAGATTTGATATGTATTTATAAAGTTACGAGTACATGGTCCAACAGAGGGGTAGATATTACCTATTGGGCGATTTGTCGTTTAACCCACTTTTTTACCATTTTGCAGATTCTGAGGAGTATGAATTGGTTTACGTAGAAGACCCTGAAAATTATTTCTATTAGTTTGGAAGTTGGCAGGTTAGCTACTCTAGTTGTTAGCTTCATTTACTTTTGTTTCCGTGATTTCAATTAGAGAATAAATGTACGAACGTTATTGGATACTCGTAGACTACCTGGTATATGAGATTTGTACCGCACTTTACTTTAGTTATATTATTTCGTACTTTTGAAGTTTGGATTAGTTAAATGATGCCTTGTATTCTTGAGTGGGATTTGAGAATATGGTGAATGCCACGTGACGGGCGCGTGCGGGCCGGGGCGTGACATTTTTAGTGGTATCAGAACCTAGGTTCAAAATAAGACCATAAGGTAGAATAATTCATGAAATAAGTAGTGTAAGTAGTAAATTAGGTTTGAAAAGATCTATGTACTGTAAAGAGGAAAGAAGCATGACTGATGGTGTTCCATTTGGTATTATAGGAGATAGCCGAACCAGTGGACGGGGAGCAGGAGAATTACGACTGCCCAGTCCATTTGACGGGATGTGACATGGCTCGTTTTAGGAAGAGACAAAGGTTTTATAGAGACAGGTTCCTCGAGAAGTTAGAGAGAACCACGGACGGAGCTAGGAAGGCTTATGCATTAAGTGACCGAGTAGCTGACCAAAGGCAAGAGATCTCGTCGCTGATAGTGTTGAGGGAACACATGAGACAGGACATGGAAGGCTGGCGTGGAGAGACCCTCCACCTGCGAGAAGAGGTCAATAAGTTGAAAGCAGATATGGAAGTACAGAAGGGACTAGCTGATATGGATAATGAAGAATTTGAGGAAGTAGCTTCCCTACTCCAGAATCGACAGGCGAAGTACGAAACCCTAGTGGGAAAATATAAAGAGAGAAGGCAACGCGTGATGAATTGGGTAGCAGACCACCAGCCCCTTGCACGTCAGATGCACGGGTGGAATCACCTATGGCCTGATAGTGATGTGAAAATAGAGAATGACCCTGAGAAGGACCCTGGGAACATGCCCATGAAAAATTAAGAGGGGGAAAATAGAGTTGAGGATCAGGACGGTGCTGGAGAGGGCATAGGAGATGGAGCTATTGTGGATGCGGATCCACCAGTTGATGAGTAGTGGAGTTGGTCTAAGAGAGGTTTCATTTGACGAATCACTCATTTTATTAGTATTATGGAATATTATTCCAAAAACATTGGTAGGTTAATTAGCGATTGTTCGCGTAGATTAGTCCTCTAGCCAGTCGTAGGCTATAATTAGACAGTTTGGACGCTAGGTTGTTAGACATTTTCTTCTTAGGAAAATGTTGGATTATTGGTCCCAATGTGTAAGGGGTCGATTGTTCTTCTTGTTCGGAGTTAGCGAATGAAACCTCCTACTTAAATATTTTTTTTAGTATTTATTATCATTATAATTTGTTTAATGTAATTTTTTTGCCCATATTATTTTAAAGGTAGTATGCTTAAAGTATGCAAGTAGGCAACTTTAGTTGGATCGTCTTAATAGCGTTAAAAGCGTTTTTCTTATATACCTATATATATGTATACATGTATGCATAATAATAAATAGGGGTAAAATACTCACTTAGTATGGGGCTCATTTGTGTGACTTAAGAAATGGCACCAAGAACTAGGCGCGGCGGGAATCGCAATGGCAGCTCTAATGGCGAGAACGTTCAGGGTAGTCACAGCCAAGAACCGTATCAAGGAAATAATGATCAGGACACGGGTTACCAGGGGGCTGGTTCAAGCGGGCATCAACCCTACCTGATGCTACCAACGGAATTAGTGACTGCACTAACTGGAGTAGCCCAAGCATGGCGGGAATCGCAATGGCAGCTCTAATGGCGAGAACGTTCAAGGTAGTCACAGCCAAGAACCGTATCAAGGAAATAATGATCAGGACATGGGTTACCAGGGGGCTGGTTCAAGCGGGCATCAACCCTACGTGATGTTACCAACGGAATTAGTGACTGCACTAACTGGAGTAGCCCAAGCATTACAAGCCCAATCACAGTTAGCACAAGTTCAGGCTGTCCAAACCCAGGGTCATGGACAAAGGAGAACCCAATCCAACTATGAGAAAATGAAACGGTGTCCATGTCCCTACTTTTGATGGAACCCCTGACCCAGACTTCGCAGAAAAGTGGTTAGATGAAATAGAAAATAATTTTGCGCTTCTGCAAGTGCCGAAGGAGATGAATCACCTAATCGTCAAACCTTTTTTGGTAGGAGAGGCCAATAAGTGGTGGGCAACTCTAGAACCTACCGTCGTCCCACCAGTAAGTTGGACAAAATTTAGAGAGGAGTTCCTGAAATACTTTTTTCCACCTGTCGTGAGGATGCAGAAAATAGATCAGTTTGAAAACCTGAAACAGGCATCGGGGATGTCTGTGGTGCAATTTTGAATAAGTTTACGGCACTGGAAAGGTTCGTGCCGTCGACCATGGCGGATGTCGAGTTGAAGAAATATAAGTTTATACGGGGGTTGTCGAGTAGGATTCAAACTAGGGTGAACACCGCTTATACCCCTACGTTTAATAATGTACTGGATGCCAGTGTTAAGGCGGAGGCTGATTGCAAATGATTGGATGAAGAGGGTAGGAATAAAAAGCCTAGACTAGGAAACGAACTTGCGGTGTCGGGAGCACCGAAATCCGGCGGACGATTCCGCTTAATTAAGAAGAGTCATGGGCCACCACCAAAGGTAACTGGGGGAAATACCTTTCCTACGTGCAAAACTTGCGGGAAGATGCACCGGGGAGAATGCTGATTTAAGACGATTTTTCCTCCGTGTAAGACTTGTGGGAAAATACATCGAGGGGAATGTCGAATGAGAACTGAAGCTTGTTTTGAATGTGGACAGTAGGGTCATAGAGCTATGGATTGCCCAAATAAGAAGGTAGAAGGAAATAAGGGTAACAATCCCCCTGATAAGAAGCCAAAGATTAACGCGAGGGTGCATGCCATGACCGACGTTGAGGCGGGAGTGTCAGGCGACGTGGTCACAGGTACTTTTCTAATTAATTCTGAACCTGCATACGTGCCATTTAATTGTGGAGTTAGTCACTCTTTTGTCGCTAAAAAATTTGCAAAGTACTTGTGCATGCCCCCTGAATGGATGGATCATCCCTACCGAGTAGCTGCTCCAGGAGATAAAATTTTAGTGTCTTATACTAGGTATCCGAACTGTAGTGTGGAATTGGAAGATAAGTAATTAGAAGTGGATCTAGTACAAATAAACATGAGTGACTTTGATGTTATCCTAGGAATGGATTGGCTAGCTAGACATTTTGCACAAATTGATTGTAGGAAGAAGAGGGTATTATTTATGAAACTGGATGAGAAGGATTTCTCATACTAAGGAAATGTTGGTAATAGGAGAGTTCGTAGGTTACCTCTTCTGTCTGCCATGCAGGCATATAGGGCAATAAGAAAAGGGTGTAAGACCTATTTGGCTTATGTTGTGGATACGGAGAAAGAGGAGATGCCTTTAGAAAAGATTTCAGTGATGAAAGACTTTCCTGACGTGTTCCCGAAGGACCTTCTTGGTCTACCTCCGGATAGGGAAATAGAATTTGAAATAAATGTTATATCTGAAGTGAATCCCATATCTAAGGCCCCATATAGGATGGCGCCTGTAAAATTGAAGGAACTCAAGGAGCAATTACAAGTGTTATTGAATAAGAAATTCATTAGATCTAGTGTTTCTCCTTGGGGTGCGCCAGTGCTCTTTATAAAGAAAAATGATGGTAGTTTGAGATTGTGTATCGACTACAGGGAGTTGAATCGGATCACAATAAAGAACAAGTACCCCCTTTCAAGGATAGATGACCTTTTTGACCAATTGAAGGGAGCTAAGGTATTCTCTAAGATAGATCTAAGGTCAAGATACCATCAATTGAAGATAAAAGTCGAGGATATCCAGACGAGTGCATTTCGTACAAGGTACGTGCACTATGAGTTTTTGGTAATGCCCTTTGGATTAACCAATGCTCCGGCAGCCTTTATGTATTTAATGAATCGGATATTTAAACCGCAACTAGACCGTTTTGTGGTAGTGTTTATTGACGACATTCTAGTGTACTCTTCAGATGAAGAAACTCATGCTGCCTACCTCAGGGAGGTCCTAGAGATACTCAGAAGAGAGAAACTGTATGCTAAGTTCAGTAAATGTGAATTTTGATTAAAAATTGTGGCATTTTTAGGACATGTGATATCAGGTCAAAGGGTGTCGGTTGACCCAAAGAAGGTAGAGGCAATTGTGGACTGGCCACGACCCACTAATATAACCGAGGTGAGGAGTTTCTTAGGATTGGCTGGATATTATCAAAAATTTGTAGAAGGATTCTCCACCACTGCTACGCATCTCACTAGATTAACTCAAAAGAGAGCAAAGTTTGAATGGACAGATAAATGTGAATCAAGTTTTCAGAAGTTAAAGGCGAAATTAGTGTCAGCCTCAGTACTTACCCTACCCTCTGGAACGGAAGGATTTGTGATCTATAGTGATGCCTCTAAGAACGGTTTAGGATGCGTTTTGATGAAAAATAGAAAAGTTATTGCTTATGCCTCCCGCCAACTGAAATCTTACAAGCAGAATTACCTAATGCATGATTTGGAGTTGGCGGCAGTAGTATTCGCATTAAAAATATGGAGGTATTACTTGTATGGTGTACAATGTGAGGTGTTTACCGATCACAAGAGTCTCAAGTATTTGTTCACTCAAAGGGAATTGAACATGAGGCAGAGGAGGTGGTTAGAATTAATTAAGAACTATGATTTAACAATTAGTTACCATCCGGGCAAGGCAAATAAGGTAGCAGATGCCCTTAGTAGGAAATCGAGAGTGTTAAGAGAGCCCACGTCAAACGATCAGATGAAAAACTTTGAAGTGGAGATGGTAGACTCCAAGGCCCAAGTGCTAGCTGCTATGGTAGTCTTACCTACCTTGATAGATAGAATTAAGGAGGCGCAGCACTTCGGATGCCGGGCTTGCAAAAATTAAGAAAAAACTGGAATTAGAACCCTTTGATGGGTTTAAATTGAAAGACGATAGGAGTTTGTGGAAGGATGATAGATTGTGTGTGCCAAGCGATGAAAGATTAAAACAGGAATTGCTAAAGGAGGCACATAATTCGAGGTTCTCGATCCATCCTGGTGGAACCAAAATGTATCGAGATCTGAAGAGAAATTATTGGTGGAATGGGATGAAACGAGACATAGCCGAATATGTGGCGAAGTGTCTGGTGTGCCAACAAGTAAAGGCCGAGCATCAAAGACCTGCCAGCTTTTTGCAACCCCTAGAGATTCCCCAATGGAAGTGGGAACATGTGACAATGGATTTTGTAGTGGGATTACCCCGAACCATTAGAAATAATGATGCCATTTGGATTATAGTCGATCGATTAATCAAATCGGCCCATTTTCTACCAATATCAAATGGGATATCAATGGAGAGGCTAGTAGAGAAGTATATGGAGGAAATCGTATGCCTTCATGGTGTTCCAGTGAGTATAGTGTCTGATCGACACTCTAGATTCACGTCCAAATTTTGGTCGACTTATCAAGAGGTTATGGGGACTGACCTAAGATTAAGTACAGCCTTCCACCCCCAAACGGATGGACAATCGGAGAGGACCATACAGACTCTAGAAGACATGCTCAGGGCTTGTGCACTAGACTTTACGGATAGTTGGGACAGGTTGGTGAAGCTAATGGAGTTCTCGTACAACAATAGCTATCATAGCAATATAGGTATGGCGCCGTTTGAGGCATTGTATGGACGAAAGTGCAGATCCCTCTTATATTGGGATAAGATAGGTGAGAAACTAATCACTGGCCCTGATTTGGTGGAACAGACTCTGGAGAAAATTAAGATCATACGAGAAAGATTAACAGTAGCCCAGGACCGTAACAAGAGTTGGGCTGATTCAAAAAGGAGACCTTTGGAGTTCCAACCGGGAGAAGAGGTATATTTGAAGGTGTCCCCTACCAAGGGAGTGATGAGGTTTGGACGAAGTGGCGGGTTAAGTCCGAGATATGTGGGACCTTACGAAATACTGGATAAAGTTGGACCTCTGGCGTATCGACTGGCTCTCCCACCTGCTTTGTCAAGGATACATAATGTATTCCATGTTTCCCAACTGAGAAAGTATGTATCAGACCTGAGTCATATTTTGGAGGACCAACCCATCGAGGTGAAGGAGAACTTAGCAGTGGAGGAAGTTCCTTTAAGAATTATAGATCGAAATGATCAAGTCCTAAGAAGAAGGACCATACCCTACATCAAGGTGTAATGGACGAACCATACACCACAAGAGGCAACATGGAAGTTAGAAGAGGACATGCGAAATAGATACCCATATCTTTTTTATCAAGATACGTAAGTTTCGGTAACGAAACTTTTCATAAGGGGGGTAGAATGTGAAACCCACGACTGTTGGTACCAATTTTTATTATTTTATTTGCTCAACTAATTAAAAAGATAAAGTTGCTATGTAAAAGGGAAAAATAAAACAAAATAACTGTAAGATTGGGTTAAGGGGGCTAATAAAGTAAAACTCTTACCCAAACCACCTACTAGTAAGTAGTGCTAGGTTTAGGGTTTTATTAAAACCCTAGACAAAAAAAATAACCCCTTTCTTTCGTCTGCCTCCCTAGAGCAAGAGTCGTCAGAGAGGAGAGAAGGAGAAGCAGACGACACCGTCAATCGATCCGACAACTAGGCACCTAAACCTGCAAGTCTCCGTTCACTCAAGAAAACCTTCTTGTAAGTTTTAGTTGTGGTATTAATGGTTCTAGGAATTTTATGGGCATGTATTGTCGCTATATAGGTATAAATATATATGTTTTGATAAGTTTCGTATCTGAGTTAATAGAATAGGGGGATTGATTTTCTTAGCCTTGAGATTATAGAGGGATTGAATCTGTTTAAAAAAAAAAAGGGTGAAAGGAAGAGCAGCGGCACACAGGGAAGAGCAGCCGCCGCTGCTCTGTCTTGGTAGGACGTTGCAGAAGCAACGCTGCACACAGGGATGTGTGAGCCGCCACTTCTGGCGGCAGAGAAAAGGAAATCCAAGAAAAAAAAAAGAGAAAGATGATGTTGCCGGCACTTGCTGGCGACAATAGAGCAAATTCATGATTGGGTCGCCAGACCCTCTGGCGACCATGGTCAGACATGGTTGGCCAAAAAGGGCCAACCATGGGTCCTACCCGAAAAAAAAAATAAGAATAATAATAAAAATAAATAAATAAATAAATAAAAATAAAAAGGGAGGCAATTTAAACTTGGACCAAACTATAGTATAAAATTTGTTAAATGGTTAATGAATAAATTTTAATTATAACTAGTCCATTTTTATGGTATATCGTGAATATTAAAATTCAAGACCCAATTTAAGGCAATGGTTAGAATTGAAGGGTTGGCCATGTAAACATTATATTTAATTAATTACGCCTAAAATACGTAAAGGAAAATCTAAAACGTCTTTATATAGCTTTATTAGGTTAATGTAGACAAAGTGGGTTAAGTTCTAAATAGTTAAACGAAACATGTAAAATAATAATAATAATAATAATAACAATAATATTGGATAATCATGAACTATAAATAAATATAGTAAGATAATAGTCAGGATAATAAACAGGATTGTGAATAATTATTTTCTTTTAAATTAGGAAACCTTACAAAATGAACACTTTCCAAATTAAGAAACTTTCTAAAAATAGAAACTTTCCAAATTAGGAAACTTTTTAAAAATAGAAATCGTCCAATTTGAGGGAAATGCTATTAGGGTCTGTTTAATGGTCGAGATACGAATCTTTGACGTACTCAAAGGTTGTATATTTATGCATCTATAGGAAGTAACAACTAATTAGGGAACCTATGCATTTGATAGGTACGATACAAGGAGTTAAGGTAGTTCCACTCGAGCAGCTAAACAGAGGTAGGTGGTACTTACCCTTCTGAGATTTCAAAGGTGCAAAAAATAAATTTTTGTTTTCAATTCTATGTTATTGTGTTGAATCGAAATGTTTTTGATTAAATGTTTTACTTGGATATTTATGAAAGTTATATTTCTTTTTATACAAAAATGGACCATGTGATTTCTTTGAAATGTTTTGATACGTTATTATGTACTAAATGAGCGGAATCTTTTATGAAATCAAAGATTTATATATGTGGCGTGTGGAATGAATTTTTGACAAGTAAAACTGAAAACAGTCATGGGATAGACGGTAGGGGCTATAGTCCTGTCTAACCGCCATGGTAGCCTGCTATAAAGTCCGGCCGATTGGCGAGGTCATGGTAGCCTGGTATAAAGCCCAGCTGATTGACCGATTGACAAAGTCATGGTAGTCTGGTATAAAACCCAGCCGATTGACAAGATCATGGTAACCTGGTATAAAGCCCAACCGACTGACCGATTGACAAAGTCATGGTAGTCTGGTATAAAACCCAGCCGATTGACAAGGTCAGGGTAGTCTGGTATAAAGTCCGGCCGATTGACCCATATATGAAATGAGACCAATCGGTAGTCATGAAACTTATTGGTCGCCCACCTAGAAGTGGTAAAATCTCTAGGCTGAGTACTCAATAGCCGGCCCTTGCATGTACTTGTTATAAACTGAACTGATAGAAGGTTTATGAACGGATATGAAATGATTTATGAATTGTTTTGAAATGATCTATGAACGGATATGCGACGTTTTATGGGTTGATTCATGAATGGATATGAAAATACTTATGAATTGTTACAAAGTGATTTATGACATTGCGATTTCTCATGTATGGTTATCAATAAAGTGCTTTTAAATTTCTTGTCATTTTTACTACTGATTGTTTTACAAATGTCGTTACTTTCAGAATTATAAAGGTGATTTATGTGCAAAGGATTTGATATGTATTTATAAAGTTACGAGTACATGGTCCAACAAAGGGGTAGATATTACCTATTGGGCGATTTGTCGCTCAACCCATTTTTACCATTTTGCAGATTCTGAGGAGTATGAATTAGTTTACGTAGAAGACCCTGAGGATGACTTCTATTAGTTTGGAAGTTGGCAGGCTAGCTACTCTAGTTGTTAGCTTCATTGACTTTTGTTTTCGTGGTTTCAATTAGAGAATAAATGTACGAACGTTATTGGATACTCGTAAAGTACCTGGTATATGAGATTTGTTTCGCACTTTACTTTAGTTATATTTTTTCATACTTTTGAAGTTTGGATTAGTTAAATGATGCCTTGTATTCTTGAGTGAGATTTGAGAATACGGCGAATGCCACGTAACAGGTACGTATGGGCTCGGGGCGTGACAATTTATTCTTGAACTAAATTCCATAGATAATTTGAAATAAATTCAAAATTATTGTGATGGTAAGAATTTTCAATTTTCAATTTTTTGGGGTCAATGTATATAAGAAAGAGAATTTGATAAAATATAGTGAGGTCAAATAATATGTAACTTTAAAATTTTTCAAATTTCTTTAGCCTAAGAACTAATTTTTCAAAGTTAGGTGGGGTCAATTGACCTGACCTCACTTGCTTGTATGTGGCTCTGCCACTGCTTTTCACACTTATCCATTTGAAAAGATAACTTTTCCCACCTAACAATGCACTACTCCTAATTCCAAAATTTGAATGTGAGAATAATATTGTACGCATTGTTGGCCGAGCTTCTCAATAATCAAATCAAGCTCTAACCCCGCAAAAGGGCTTCTGAAAAAGAAAACAAATTTGATTGATTGATTGAGCCAAGCTTAAATAAAAATTGGCTAGTTCTTTATAATTTGTCCACCAATTTGTCTACCTCCTTAAATAAAAAATTTTAAAAATATTTTCTAGTTCGCTTCATAAGCAAAATGTTTTATGGTTCCATTTCCATATGATCAAACTATAGCAGAGTTCTGCTTTAAAATAACATACTATAAACAAAAGGTTCAAACAAATGGAGATAACAAAGTAGGCACCAGAGATAAAGCACAAGCACAAGTACACAATGAATATTCCTACTAACAAGGCTGCAAGGGATGAAGCCAAAATACAAGTACCAACCAGGATATAGAACAATGAGGAAAGTACTATGGTCCGGTAATGGCCGAGAAACGAGTCGGCTATAAAAGCACACGAAAGTGGCAAAAACTGCGCTGTGCCGGACCAAGCATTCACATTCTCGGCCACCGCCGTATCAATTAACTGATCAAATTTCCACTTATTCCGTAATAAACAAACCTATCTGCCATCTCCATACTGCAAAAAGAATAACAAAGAAAACTTGGGCATTTTTTTTATTATTTAAATCTGTAACAGAATAATTTGGCTTTCTTTTTTTTTCCGAAACGTTAGGATAATTTCATTCAGCGTAAAGAAATTTACATATGCGAGCAAAAGCTCGAGAGAACTGTACATTTAGTGTTCAAAGACACTGAGGAACATTCCATTCCTCATCCAAAAGAATGCCTAAGGCATTAAAGCTAAGTCTTATACTATTTTCCATATTTTCTTCTCTAACCAAGCAAAAGAAGCACATGCAAAACAGCTTCTGCATGTTAGAGATGTCCTCAAACAAAGTGGCCATTTTGCTAACCGAGGGACTCTGATGCGTTATTTGTCTCATCAATTCCTTGTTGTGTGAGTTGAGCTTAACTCTACTCCACTGTTGTTGCACAGCTTTGCATAAGACAAGTTTTAGTGTCACCGCATCATCTAGGACTTTGTTTCCCAAACTTCTCTCTTTTAGCGCCCATTCTGCAATCCTAGTGTTTGGAGTTATCCTAGCTGTGACTCCAATTCCAAGTGAGGACTGTCTTTGCTGACTTGTTGTTGCCACATCCAGGACTATGGTTCCTTCACCTTTCTGACCCTGGCATTGCTCTGCATGCATGTATGCTGTTTCTTTTCTGCTCATCCTTCCCTTAGATTTCTCAATTTCCTCATGCTTCAACCATTCTTTGTGAGCCTTTTCGACTTTCCTTACTGGTAAGGAGTTGCTTGAGTTCTCAAATTCTTTTTTGTTTCTGTTTTTCCACACTTGCCACAAGATGTTTGCAGTCAGACTATATGTTCCAGCCCTTCCGGTCTTTTCCTTGCCTAAAAAATTCTGATCCACCATCTTTTGAAGTCCCCTTGTTGATCTTTAGCACCATCCCATTGGATAGGGGCAGCCTTTCATATGTCAATAGTGTGTGGACAGCTTAGCAGTAAGTGTTCTATCGTTTCTTGTTTCTCCCCATAGGTTCTGCACATTGGATCTCCCAGTGCTGTCTTCTTGTGTATTGCTTCTCTTATTGGCAATGCACCTTTTATACATTTCCAGATGAAGATCTTGATTTTGTGTTTGATGTTGAATTTCCATAGGGTGTGCCACATCTGTTTAACTTGTTGGCTTCCATCTGAGTAGCTTGTACTAGCTGCATCAGTTTTGCATTTTTCAACACAATTATTTTCTTCCATCAATATTCTATAGCCTGAGCTGACTATGTATGTCCCTCTTGCTTGTGGTTGCCAATAATAACTGTCCTCCCTCCCTGACAAGCTTAGTGGAATGCTTAGGATCCTCTCTGCATCATTGTTGTTGAAAGTTCTAAAGATAATGTTCCTCTTCCACCTTTTATGACAGATTAGCTTATTCACCATCTACAAGTCACAGTTTAGAGGTCTACTGGAAGTTGGTTTACCAGTGGTTGCCCCTGGTATCCATTTGTGTTCCCAAATGCTTGTACTCCTTCCATTTCCAATTCTTCTGATCAGACCTTTATCTATTAAACTTCTGGTTCCCATTAAACCTTGCCAGATCCAAGAGGCATTCTTGAGTGGTTTGCATTTTAAAATGGACTCCTTAGGGAAGTACTTGGCTCTCAAAACTTTATTGACCAGGAGGTTTGGCTTGGTGAGAATCCTCCAAACCTGCTTCCCTAACAGTGCTTTATTGAAAGCTTCTAGGTCCTTAAAGCCCAATCCTCCTTCATTTCTCTTCATTGCCATTTTCATCCAAGAAATCCAATGCATTTTGTTATTGCCATTTGTTTCTCCCCACCAGTAGTTGGCCATCAATGCGCTAATATCTTTGCAGAGTTTCCTTGGTAGCTTAAAGCAGGACATGGCATACGTTGGCATTGCCATTGAAACTGCCTTCAGCATTACTTCTTTTCCTGTTGTGCTAAGAAGCTTGTTTTTCCAGTCATAGAGCTTTCTCTTTATGTTTTCTCTGATGAAGCCAAAGATCTGATCTTTTGTTCTCGAGATCACCATTGGAAGTCCTAAGTATTTCTCTTGGTTTGCTTCTACCATTCATCCCAGTGATTTGCACACTTCCTTTCTCTGCTCACAGGACATGTTTTTACTAAAAAATATTGTAGATTTGTCAAAGTTGATCAGTTGCCTTGAGGCCACTTCATAGGTTTTGAGGACTTTCATAATTTCAGTGGCCTGTTGCATGTTAGTTTTACAGAAAATGAGGGAGTCGTCTGCAAAGAAAAGGTGGGTGATGATAGGTCCTTGCCTGCTGATTTTCAGTCCTTTTATCTTGTTGCTTTCTTTAGATTTCCTCAGCAAGTTAGAAAAGCCTTTTGAGCAAATTAAGAATAAGTAGGGAGACAAGGGATCTCTCTCACGTATTCCCTTCTTGGTGTTACAAAGCCTTTAGTTTCTCCATTGCAATTGAAAGAATAGGTGACAGTCTTCATACAGCTAGTGATCCAGTTGATCCATTTTGTACAAAAGCCCATCTTCTGCATCATTGCTTGCAAAAAATGCCACTCCACCCTATATAAGTTTTGGCCATATCTAACTTGATTGCCATATATCCTTGTTTTCCTTGTTTTCTGTTTTTGAGGTAGTGCATGTACTCATGAGTTAAGATCACATTGTCTAAGATTTGCCTATCTGGGATGAAAGCAGATTGAGTTTTGCTTATGCTTTTGTCCAGGACAGATTTCAATTTGTTGGCCAAGATTTTGGAAATGATTTTGTACATTACACTACAAAGGCTGATAAGTCTATAGCTTTTCAAATAGGTTGGGTTCAGGATTTTGGGAATGAATAATATGATAGTATGATTAACAGATTTAAGCATGAAACCAGAGCTAAAGAAGGATTGAATTGCTGGGATTAGATTAACCTTGATAGTGCTCCAGAACCTTTGAAAGAATAAAGGAGACATACCATCCTGTCCTGGAGCTTTTTCAGGGTGCATGGAGAAAAGTGCAGATTGAATTTCACTCTCTTCTACAGGTTTAGTGATAAGAGTTTATTTTACGTATTTTTAAGTGCATTTTATTAGTTAATTTTGAGTTGATTATTTAGTTTTATAAATAAAATAAAGAGGTTTTTGGTAAAATTATATATTTTTGGTAAAGGTGGATAATATTGCATTTCTATTGATTTTAATGGTAAAAACTTCATTTTTATGCAGGAATGATGATTCAATCACCAAAGGATGTCAAATGTGGTGAAAAATAGATATTTGGTGATGAATTTAAGTGGTAACAAGAAGAATGAGGTGAAAAACGTTCAAGTGACGAAATGCAATACAAGTCAGTTTTGACACTCTTCGGTAGTTTGACCATATCCGGAGCTACGCTTATCGGATTAAGATGATCTTTATACCATTTTAAAGCTAAGAAAGAGACCTACAATTCGTATGAAGACAGAGAAATCCAATTCTGCCATTTTCATGGACAAAAAGTCAGAATACAAAAACTGCATTCTGTGGTCGGAAGTTAAAACAGAGGTTTGACCAGGTGTTAATATTTCGATCATATCTCAGGCTACCAAACTCTGATTTGGATGATTTTTGAAGCATTGGAAAGCTAACTCAAAGGGCTACAACTTTTGTGTTTTGTACAAAATCTAGTTCAGCCTTTATCATGGAGAAAATCACAGTTGAAATAAGGCCAGAGAGAAAATGCGAGTAGACAAAACGTGATTTGTTGCCGCGTTTTGTGTTGGAGCGTTTTGTAGCCGAAAATCTGCAATTTGCTCAGTCATTCCTCTTGTGTTCAGACTACTTTCCAGCTATAAGCTACAAGGGAATTCGGTGCACATGCTTCAGAAGACCAAAGGGCAAGAAAGGAGGCTTATTTTCAAGTCAAAAATATTAGTTTTTGACTATGCTAACAAAGTGGAGATTTGGGAATCAAATGTTAGAATTTGACTTGGAAAAATGGAGCCTTTGAGTAGTTTTTATGCAGAGACATTGAGGGAGGTCTGGAGATCCAGATGTAGCTAGTATTCTCACTAAAAAAATATAGTCTCTCTAGCTAGGTACTTGCAAGGGGCAATTGAGGTTTCATCTTGTAATCATCTAAGTTCAAGACAAAGGAGATTTTTGGAAGGCTTCACCATATTTTGGCTAAGACTTTCTTTACTCTTTTTGTATTTGTAATTCATGATGATTTACATTAATGATGCTATGAGTGTTTTATCATTCATGAGTAGCTAATTTCCTTTATCTAGGGAGTAGATGAAGCTTATGGCCAAGTGATATGAAGTGATTGTGATTTATACTTGTTGTATCTTGTATTAACTTATCTACTTGTGTATGTTTGATTACTTGTTGTTGTTGATCACCAATAGCAGGTTTATAGTTGTTTTTACTCATTGAGAAATGGTAAAACTAATGGAATGACATAAGTAGAGCTTGAGTAGTATATTCATGAGAATAGAAATACATTCAAGTGGATAAAATCTATATTTTAGGTATGCACAAAACAGATTTAGTATTTTCCAAGAGATTAGGAAAAACTAATCTATTTTAACCCATTATTATCATGAGAATGTGATTTTGGTATTGTTGGAAATGAATCCTTGGTTAAACAAGAGTTGTAACAAGTGTTAAATTCATTTATTTTAGATCTTTTGTGTCATAAGTGGAATCTACATCCCTAGATCTTAATATTTAGTGAATTCTACTCCTTTTGTGAAATTGCATTTATCTAGTTAAGAATTTTTGTAGTTGGATTAAATTCTGAATTTTCTGCTCAAATTTATTGTGAGTCTAGATAATAGAGTAAATTAGTATCTAATAATTGTTTTAATTGCTGCTCGTGGGATCGACCCGATACATACCCAATATTACGATTTTGGCCTGTATACTTGCAGAAAAAACGGGTATAATTCGGAATTAAACTTGCACTTAAAGTAAAAAACTCGTCAAGTTTTTGGCGCCGTTGCCGGGGAGCGGCAATATTAGAGTCTAATCATCTTTATTAATTTAGACAGCGTATTTTTATTAGTTGAGCTGATTATATTTAAGTCTACATTGTAATCAATTTTTGACAATTGAAGTTGCATAATATCTCTTATTTCTGTTTGTAGTGTATGCACCGGGTATCTCGGGAAATTACACCTTTCGATCCAGAAATTGAGAGGATACTACGTAGACAAAGGAGGCATCCACCACAGCAAGAGGAGCAAGAGATTTGGCAACCTATAGAGGAAATCTCAATAGATATACCATTTGAGGAAGAGATGGCCGAAAATGAAGCAAATAAGCGAGTTCTACGAGATTTTGCTCTACCGGAAACACAAGGATCTCAAACAAGTATAGTAAGGCCTACGGTAAATGTTAACAATTTTGAGATTAAACCATCACTTATCCAAATGGTTCAACAATCTCAATTTGGAGGTAATGCAGTAGAAGATCCTAATTCGCACCTAACTACATTTTTAGAAATTTGTGATACAATTACAATGAATGGAGTTAGTGATGATGCTATAAGGCTAAGATTGTTCCCATTTTCATTGAGAGATAAGGCCAAACTTTGGCTACATTCTCATGCTCCTAATACCTTCACCGGATGGGATAATTTATCAAGAGCATTCTTGAATAAGTATTTTCCACCAGGTAAGACTGCTAAGCTAAGAATGGATATCACTGGTTTTAGCCAATTGGAAGGTGAATCATTATATGAGGCATGAGAAAGGTTTAGAGATTTGCTTCGGAAATATCCACATCATGGACTGTCGGAGTGGTTAATCATACAAACCTTCTATAATGGTTTAGCTTTTTCTACTAAAACTATGATCGATGCTGCTGCAGGTGGAGCTTTAATGGGTAAATCACCCCAAGAAGCTCAGAATTTGATAGAAGAAATGGCCGCGAATAACTACCAATGGGCCAATGAGAGAGGTAATACAAGACGTCACGCAGGTATGATAGAAATGGACACTCTCAATATGCTGAGTGCTCAAATGAATAATGTGATGAAATTGCTAAGTAGACAAGGTGGAGTTGGTACAAGTTCATCTAATGCACATGTGGCATGTTGTTCTATATGTGGAGGTGAACATGATACTAATGAATGTGTTGATTCTGAGCAGGTACAATTCGTCAATAATTACAATCGAAGTGCTCAAAATAATCCCTACTCGAATACTTATAATCCGGGGTGGAGAAATCATCCAAACTTTGGATGGAAGGACCAAGGAAATCAACCAAGGCCAACCAATCCACCGGGGTTCCAATCAAGACAACCACAAACTGAAACTAAACCTGGTTGGGAAATTGCAGTGGAAAAACTTGCTAAGGTTACCTCGGACAGATTTGAACGAGTAGAAGGGAGACTGGATCAACTCACTACAATGTACATGAATGTAGAGGTCCAAATTGGTCAAATTGCTAGTTCTTTGAATAATCGAAATCAAGGAGAATTACCTAGCAAAACGGAGGTTAATCGTAAGGAGCATGTCAAAGCCATTACTCTTCGCAGTGGTAAGCAATTAGAAGATCCTCCAGAGGTGGAAGTTGAGAAAGATGAGAATGAAAAACAAGAAGAAAAGCAGAGGAACCAAGAGGCGATAGTAGAAGAAAATAGCCGGGAGAAACCAAGAGAAAATCAACTATCATCTTCCACTACCATTCCAATATCTCCTGCAGTTCCATTTCCACAAAGATTAAAGCAAAATAAGTTTGATAAAGATTTTGAAAAATTTGTTAAACTTTTCAAACAATTGCACATTAACATTCCTTTTGCCGATGCTATTTTGCAGATTCCGTCTTATGCGAAATTTCTCAAGGAAATCATGACTAGAAAAAGAAAGTTGGAAAACTGCGAAACAATAGCATTAACGGAGGAATGTAGTGCAATTATTCAAAATAAGCTACCACCGAAGTTGAAGGATCCGGAGAGTTTTTCTATACCTTGCACCATAGGTAACGTTGATTTTTCTAAGGCATTGTGTGATCTTGGTGCTAGTGTATCATTAATACTTTTAACGGTGGCTAGACAATTGGGTTTGCATGAGTTTAAACGCACTAATATTACTTTGCAACTAGCGGATCGGTCTATTAGATATCCATTGGGAGTATTGGAGAATGTATTGATAAAAGTTCAAAAATTTATCATTCCAGTGGATTTTGTGGTGTTGGATATGGAAGAAGATATATCTATGCCAATTATTCTAGGTAGACCATTTCTAACTACTGCAGGTACTATTATTGATGTCAAAAATGACAAGTTTAAGTTTCAAGTAGGTGAAGAAGAGGTAGAATTTAATTTGAATGAAATGGAAAAATACCCTTCTTTTACCAATCATGCTTATTCTATTGACACAATTGATAAACTTACCCAAGAGATGAGTCAAGTCAACTTTGACTTCGATTCTCTAGAGTATTGTTTAATGAGTTTAGGTAAGCAAGAAGATGTTTGTGAAGAGATTGAAGAATGGGCCAAGTATCTGGATTTTCAAGTACCTTATAAAAGAGGTAATTTGTATGAAAGTCTTGGCCAAGGAAAAGGGCTTTCACCACCTTCAGAAATTGACCTTCCAAAGTTAGAGCTCAAGCCACTTCCAACTCATCTAAGGTATGAATTTCTTAGAGAAAATAGCACTTTACCTATAATTGTTAGTGCTAACCTTGATAATGAGCAGTGTGCAAAGTTGTTAAGAGTTCTAAGAAGGCATAAGAAGGCAATTGGATGGACAATTTCAGACATTAACGGTATAAGTCCTTCTATCTGCATGCATCGAATTTTATTGGAGAATGGTTGCAAACCAGTGGTGGAAACACAAAGAAAACTCAATCCAAACATGAAAGAGGTGGTAAGAAATGAAATTCTTAAGTGGCTTGACGCAGGTATAGTTTTTCCTATCTCCGATAGTATTTGGATTAGTCAAATTCATGTGGTACCAAAGAAAGGTGGAATAACTACAATCGTGGGTAAAAATGATGAATTTATTTCATCTAGACTTGTGGTAGGGTGGAGAGTGTGTATTGATTATCGTAAGTTAAATACGGTAACAAGAAAAGATCATTTTCCCCTACCATTTCTTGATCAATTATTGGAGCAAATAGCTGGATATGAATTTTACTGTTTTCTTGATGGTTTTTCAGGATATAATCAAATAGCTATAGCTCCAGAGGATCAAGAGAAGACTACATTTACATGTTCTTATGGCACTTTTGCCTTTAGAAGGATGCCATTTGGTTTATGCAATGCACCTGTGACTTTTCAACGTTGCATGATGGCTATATTTTCAGATTATATTGAGAAAATTATGGAGATATTTATGGATAATTTTTCTGTGTATGGTTCATCTTTTGACCATTGCCTTCATAATTTGGAATTGATTTTGCAGAGATGCGAGGAAACAAATCTTGTATTGAATTGGGAGAAATGCCATTTTATGGTAAAAGAAGAGATTGTTTTAGGACACAAGATTTCCTCCAAGGAAATTGAGGTGGATCAAACCAAAATAGAAGTCATCGAAAAATTGCCACCCTCAAGCAATGTCAAGAGGATAAGGAGTTTTTTAGGACATGCTGGCTTTTATAGACGTTTTATTAAAGATTTTTCTAAAATAGTAAAGTCATTATGTGATTTATTATGTAAAGATACCCCTTTTCAATTTGATGACAATTGTTTGGTTGCATTTGAAAGGTTGAAGGAGGAATTGATTTCGGCCCCAATTATAACTTCGCCCGATTGGTCACTACCATTTGAATTGATGTGTGATGCAAGTGATTATGCGGTTGGAGCAGTTTTGGGACAAAAGAAAGAAGGACGGTTGCACGTCATTTACTATGCTAACAAGTTGCTAAATGAGGCACAACTCAATTATGCAACTACAGAAAAAGAGCTATTGGCAGTGATATTTGCTTTGGATAAATTTAGATCTTATTTAGTAGGATCTAAAGTTATTATATATACGGATCATGCGGCTCTTAAATATTTGTTACATAAAAAAGATGCAAAACCAAGACTAATTCGGTGGATTCTTTTATTGCAGGAATTTGATGTGGAGATAAAAGACAAAAAGGGAACGGAGAATCTAGTAGCGGATCATCTATCACGCCTAGAATATATTCCAATAAAGGATCAAATTCCTATTCAAGAGAATTTTCCGGATGAATTTGTCCTAGCAATTATCAATTTTCCATGGTATGCTGATATTGCTAATTTTTTGGTAAGTGGAGAGATTCCAAGGGGATTTAATTACCATCAAAAGAAGAAATTCTTACATGATATCAAAAGTTACTTTTGGGAGGAACCATTGCTGTATAAACATTGTGCCGATGGTATGGTACGTAGATGTATTCCCGAAAATGAGGTACATAATATTTTATATCATTGTCATAACCTTGAAACAGGTGGTCATTTTAGCACTTCAAAGACTGTGGCAAAGGTATGGCAATCAGGGTTTTATTGGCCAACTATGTATCGAGATGTTCGGAAATATGTTAAAAGTTGTGATGCATGCCAAAGAACTGGAAATATATCTCGAAAGAATGAAATGCCCCTAACTACCTTCTTAGAAGTTGAATTATTTGATATATGGGGTATAGATTTTATGGGACCATTTTCAAGTTCTTTTAATAATAAGTACATCTTAGTAGCAGTAGATTATGTTTCTAAATGGGTAGAAGCAATTGCTTCACCTACTAATGACTCTAAGGTTGTACTCCGGTTCCTTAAAAAGAATATTTTTTGTAAGTTTGGTATACCTAAGGCCATAATAAGTGATGAAAGAAAACATTTTTGTAACAAATAACTGGATTCCTTATTGTTTAAATATGGCTGTAGGCACAAGACATCACTCCCGTACCATCCTCAAGCCAATGGACAAGCGGAGCTAGCTAATCGTGAGATAAAGCTCATTTTGGAGAAAACTGTGAATAAATCACGCAAGGATTAGGCTACAAAGCTAGATGACACACTATGGGCTTACCGAACGGCATTTAAAACTCCCTTAGGGATGTCGTCGTATCGTTTAGTTTATGGAAAAACTTGTCACTTACCTGTAGAGATTGAACATAAAGCTTATTGGGCTATTAAAGCAATTAATATGGATTTTAATCTTGCAGGAGGAAGGAGATTACTTGAGCTAAGTGAATTGGAGGAACACCGGTTACATGCATACAAAAATGCCAAAATTTATAAAGAAAAGATCAAATATTGGCATGACAAGCACATTATTCCTAAACAATTTCAGGTAGGGCAAAAAGTGCTTTTATTCAATTCACGCCTGAGGTTATTTCTAGGAAAATTGAAGTCAAGGTGGTCTGGACCATTGGAAGTCACTCAAGTATTTCCCTATGGAGCGGTTGAAGTGACAAATTCAAGAAATGAAAGGTTTAAGGTCAATGGACAACGATTGAAACCCTACTTGGCAGGTGAAATCGTACCCAAGGGACTTATATGTCTGTTGGACGAGCCCTCTTCAATTTAAGAACCCTAATATGTGAGTCGAGCCAACGACTATAAACAAGAGCGCTAATTGGGAGGCAACCCAATGTTTATGTTATATGTGTTAATTTGGTGTGATTTTGTGGTTTGAATAAGTGTTTTAGTTAATTTGTTGTTTTTGTGTTATAGGGTTGACAATTGGAAGCAAGAATGACCATTTGAGATAAAAAAGGCGAACTTTGATCAATCCACTCAACCCCCTGATGTGCGTTTAAGGTGTATTTGATCCGTCAAAAATGGGTAAAATGCATGTTTTTATCATTTCATATGTGCACACATTGATAAATTTTGCAAACAAATAATCCATGATGCATTTTGAGTGATTGGGGTACCAATGGTAATTTTTCAAAGTTCATTTTCTGCAAAAAAATTACAGAAGAAAACGCGCCTAGCATAAAAACGCGCTTCTTTGTCGCGTTTTCATCAAAACGCGTTTCCAATTCTGCAACCACAATGAAGAAAACACGTTTAAAAACGCGACATAGAGTCGCATTTATCAGCTAAACCGCGTTTTCAAGCCTGGATCATAATCCAGAAACGCGACTTCAAATACGCGACTAAAAGTCGCGTTTTCATTCCTGCAAGATTTGTGCAGGAAACGCGACTTCAAAAACGCAAGTTGAAGGCGCGTTTTCAGTCGCGTTTTCTGTGTCCGAATATAGCCTTCAGAAATGTGATTTCAGCTTCATTTCTTCCTCTCTTCTTAATTTTCCAGGCGCGTTTTTCTTCTTCTCTTCTACCCAACTCACAAATCTTCAATTTTGTTCCATAATCTTGCTAGAAAACATCAACCCAACACCTTTTGAGCTTCATACAACCTTTTTAACTGATTAAAATCCAAGAAAAACACCTCAAATTCAGTTTTTGAAGGATTGAAGGTTAGGGTTCTTCAAGTCTAATTTCTTCAATTGGAGGTCAATTGGAGGTTGTTTCATAGGATTTTTTGCATTTTTAGCATCACCAAACATCCTTCTACGTGATTGAGGTAAGTTTTTTCATTACATCTTTTGATTTTAGAAAGTCATATTTTTTGTCCTGAGCTATTTGACATCTTTTAATGTTGAAAATTTGATGATGTATTTGACTATTTTTGAATTTATTCATGCTTATTGAGATTGTTTAAGTATGTTTATGAGTTTAAATGTAGCAATTTGTTGGTCATTATTGCTTTATAAATTCATAATTGTTATATTTGAAGAAAATCAGAAAATGAAGTTAGGATGTTTTTGAGCCATTGGTGATGTTTAATTATGGTTAAGATTGGTTAGTTGATGATGTTTGAGCATGTGCATTGTGTATAGTGAGTAATTTGGTTGATTTGGTGAGTTAATTGGTTTAATTTTTGCTTAAACATGATTATAGCTAAAAGCATATTTTTATTGTTAAGTTTAAATAGTTATAATCATAATTGTTGTTAATTTCACTAATTGGGTTATAATTATTCAAAATCTTGTTTCAATTGGTGATTTTGAGCAATTTTTGGCATAAATTATGGCTCTTCTTGATTCGGTCTTTTACATTAGTTATTGGACGAATTATCTCTTGCAAGGACACATTAGAGATTATTTGGATCATTTTAGGATATTCATTACCAAATTGTGCATTGTGTCTAAATACATGTGGTTAATTGCAACATTTTCTTTTAGGTACTATGCCAAGGGGAAGAAGAGCGGTACGTTCATCCTCTAGTAGTGAGGAGAGGGAGGTTAATGAGGAGATGGAGGTGACTGAGGAAGAGAATTCACCTTCTCCTCCACCAGTTAACCGACAGCCTGGTGAGGGCACCTCCCGTGGAGCGGGTAGATCGGTATTTGACAGTGCTAGGTTCAATACTCGTAGGAATCAAGAATGGCATGATGAGCATGCTAACTTGGAGTTCCTGTTTGAGATGCATGTCAACCCAACAGTTGAGATGATGTATAACATCTCAGAGGCTTTTGGTCAGTTGGGATAGGCGCCGATTCTCACCCTACCAAACCATTACTACCTCGACTTGGTGCGCGAGTTCTACGCCAACATTGAAAGTAAGGCGCGCCATAGTGGAGAAATAGTTGAGTCCTGGGTACATAGAAGACGAATCACCTTGTCACGTCAAGATTTGGCCGCTATTTTGGGGTGTATGGATGACGGAAGTCCAGTAGATCTGAAGAAGGAGTTTGTTCCCCCGAATAGGAGATGGGATCCCTCGTTGGCCATGGCTAGGTTTGGTCTCGAGTACCAACCTTTTCGCTCTACCAGAAAGGAGACCATATTGGCGAATGTATTCGAACCTCGTCATCGTCTTATCATTTACATGATGGCTCACAATGTCATCCCAAAGAAGACGGGGCACACGGAGGTCAGTAAGAGCGATATCTACTTCTTGGATTACATGTTCCATAACCGGACGTCTCCATATGCTCGGATTTCATTGCCTAACATCATCATCAGCCATATTAGGTCTACGGCAAGGCGTAAGACAACTTCCTTCAAATTATCATTTCCTCGTCTACTGACTTTAATCTTTCCCCGTTTTGAGGTTCAGTTGGAAGGAATGAGGCAGGAGATTGTTCCACCACGAGCTGAGATGACTATCACTACTCTTTGCCGCCTTGGTATTGGCACGGGGGACATTCCACGCCTTGTTCAAGAGCAGAGACAGAAGGCTAGACATGCTCGCGATGAAGCCGGACCATCTACTGCAGCACCACCTCCTCCTCCATCACAAACTAATTGGCAGCGACTTTTTGACCATATGGAGGACTTTGCATTCCAGTTCGCTGACGTTAGGAATCGTCTAAGCTGAATTGAAGGTCATTTGGGCATTCATCCACCGCCCAATCGTGATGCACAGGATGACGATGATGCTGAGGGGGATGACTGACTTGGCACACTGCAGAAGCTATCTTTAGTTGCTGGAATTGCTTGCCTAATTATCTTAATTTGTGGAACTTAAGATGTTTAACTTCATTTTATTTTTATGTTTTCTATGTGGTAGGTACTTGTATTTTGACAGTGGTCCGTGATTAGTGGCTGATACGGATCTCAGCCATTGACTTGGGGAGTACTTCTTTCTTTTCTTTCCTACTTTTGTTTATTTCCTTCCCTACACATTGAGCACAATGTGTAATTTAAGTGTGGGGGGAGAAATATGGTACTTGTGGTTTTAGTTGTGTTTGATATAATTCTTGTGCTTAAATTGTGTTTCTTGTGGTTGCTGGCAGGGAGTTTTAGTCCACTTTTAAGGGGAGATTCTGTCAAAATTTTTCCAAAACCTTATACATATATATGTTATTAACCATAATAAATAAATAAAATTTTGTCACTTATTCTTTTGAAATAAATATATGTGGTTTTGAAACTTATTTTCTCATGGAATTTGGAAATGATTTTTATGTGATTTTAATTTTTACATCTATAGGAAAGTATATCTAGTAACGTGGAGAAAATTATGCCTACATTTTTGCATATTTGATGAAAATTCTTCTTTTTATCTAATTTTATAAGATAAGAAATTAATATGGTCAATAAGTGTCATACTTTTCTCATGATTATTCTTAGAGGGAATTTTATTATATATATATATATATATATATATATATAAAAGGGGGTTATTCTACTCCAATAGTTTTTGTACTTAGTAACCGGGAGTCTTCATCTACAAATGTCGACTTTCGCGTAAAACGGTACTTAAATTAAGAGTACGAAAAGCAACTTGAGTATGTGAAATGTTGAGTAACCGGGAATTTTCATCTAAAAATGTCGATTTTCGCATCAAAAGGCATTTTTCAAAACTTAAGTAATATTTAACCCTTAAAATATATATATATAAAAAAAAGTAAGTAAAATAAATCCCTCTTCAAAAGAAAAATAAGAAGTTGATCATGAGATTAGTTAGCATCTTTATTGACTATAGGAGTTGCTTGCTTGCGAAATTGGATAAAAATAAGAAATTGAGTTGAATTGGTAAAAATTATGGTATATTTGGCTCTTCTTTGCTTGATATTATGAATACTTGAAATTAATGAAAAGATCACATAAGGGTTATTTACCTTGATTCAAGGAAATGAAGTTGAAATACTACATATGTTTATTTTCTATTTTTGGTTCATTGATAGTTGGAATTTTATATTGCTTGAGGACAAGCAATGATTCAAGTGTGGGGGTATTTGATAAGAGTTTATTTTACGTATTTTTAAGTGCATTTTATTAGTTAATTTTGAGTTGATTATTTAGTTTTATAAATAAAATAAAGAGATTTTTGGTAAAATTATATATTTTTGGTAAAGGTGGATAATATTGCATTTCTATTGATTTTAATGGTAAAAACTTCACTTTTATGCAGGAATGATGATTCAATCACCAAAGGATGTCAAATGGGGTGAAAAATAGATATTTGGTGATAAATTTAAGTGGTAACAAGAAGAATGAAGTGAAAAACGTTCAAGTGACGAAATGCAATACAAGTCAGTTTTGACACCCTTTGGTATTTTGACCATATCTGGAGCTACGCTTATCGGATTGAGGTTATCTTTATAACATTTTAAAGCTAAGAAAGAGACCTACAATTCATATGAAGATATTGAAATCCAATTCTGCCATTTTCATGGACAAAAAGTCAGAATACAAAAACTGCATTCTGTGGTCGGAAGTTAAAACAGAGGTTTGACCAGGTGTTAGTATTTCGATCATATCTTAGGTTACAAAACTCTGATTTGGATGATTTTTGAAGCATTGAAAAGCTAACTCAAAGGGCTACAGCTTTTATGTTTTGCACAAAAGCTAGTTCGGCCTTTATCATGGAGAAAATCGCAGTTGAAATAAGGTCAGAGAGAAAATGCGAGTAGACAAAACGCGATTTGTTGCCACGTTTTGTGTAGGAGCGTTTTGTAGCCGAAAATCTGCAATTTTCTCAGCCATTCCTCTTGTGTTCAGACTACTTTCCAGCTATAAGCTGCAAGGGAATTCGGTGCACATGCTTCAGAAGACCAAAGGGCAAGAAAGGAGGCTTATTTTCAAGTCAAAAATATTGGTTTTTGACTATGCTAACAAAGTGGAGATTTGGGAATCAAATGTTAGAATTTGACTTGGAAAAATGGAGCCTTTGAGTAGTTTTTATGCAGAGACATTGAGGGAGGTCTGGAGATCCAGACGTAGCTAGTATTCTCACTAAAAAAACATAGTCTCTCTAGCTAGGTACTTGCAAGGGGCAATTGAGGTTTCATCTTGTAATCATCTAAGTTCAAGACAAAAGAGATTTTTGGAAGGCTTCACCATATTTTGGCTAAGACTTTCTTTACTCTTTTTGTATTTGTAATTCATGATGATTTACATTAATGAAGCTATGAGTGTTTTATCATTCATGAGTAGCTAATTTCCTTTATCTAGGGAGTAGATGAAACTTATGGCCAAGTGATATGAAGTGATTGTGATTTATACTTGTTGTATCTTGTATTAACTTATCTACTTGTGTATGTTTGATTACTTGTTGTTGTTGATCACCAATAGCAGGTTTATAGTTATTTTTACTCATTGAGAAATGGTAAAACTAATGGAATGACATAAGTAGAGCTTGAGTAGTATATTCATGAGAATAGAAATACATTCAAGTGGATAAAATCTATATTTCAGGTATGCACAAAACAGATTTAGTATTTTCCAAGAGATTAGGAAAAACTAATCTGTTTTAACCCATTATTATCATGAGAATGTGATTTTGATATTGTTGGAAATGAATCCTTGGTTAAACAAGAGTTGTAACAAGTGTTAAATTCATTCATTTTAGATCTTTTGTGTCATAAGTGGAATCTACATCCCTAAATCTTAATATTTAGTGAATTCTACTCCTTTTGTGAAATTGCATTTATCTAGTTAAGAATTTTTGTAGTTGGATTAAATTCTGAATTTTCTGCTCAAATTTATTGTGAGTCTAGATAATAGAGTAAATTAGTATCTAACAATTGTTTTAATTGCTGCTCGTGGGATCGACCCGATACGTACCCAATATTACGATTTTGGCCTGTATACTTGCAGAAAAAACGGGTATAATTCGGAATTAAACTTGCACTTAAAGTAAAAAACCCGTCACTTAGTAAGCTTAGCATTCATCTCCTGAATGATGGAGTGGGGAATACCTTCTAGAATTTCTGACAAATCACTACTTCCT
>NC_040044.1:11758396-11879558 GCF_003713205.1 Coffea eugenioides
TAATTTTAAACTCAAAATCAGAATTCAATTTAGAGTTTTTTACGCCAAGATATGATAGATTTTCCAAGACTGCTCAGAGTCTCCTGCGGGAAAATTTTCAGCAGCACTTCCGTTGTATTTACCAATTTTTCTAGCCATTTTCAAGGCTACAATCTCATAGTATAACAGTCCCAAATCAAGCTCACAACTTATAGGAGACAATTGGTACATATTCTATATAGCAAAAGCTAACCAAATTCAACATATAATTGATATATAAACAAATATACCCAAGCTGAAATTTTGAAACCCTAAGCTGGAAAATTCTAGCAACTTCACAAATTCATGATATCTTCCATAAAACTTCTAATTTCAAGACATCTTCTCCATAAATTGCAAGATAAGAAAAAGAAAGAAGGTTTCTTAGCTTGGTACCTTCAATCCTCAAGGAAAAATACAAAACCAAGGCTGCCTATGCAAAATTACTCCACCTCAAGCTTCCTTATCACCTTGTTGCACCTTTGTTCGGGTTAGATTTGTGGTTCTTGTTGATTTCTTACTAAATCAAGGCAAGATCAAGATAATTTGTGAAACTTTCTCCTCTCTTTTTTCTCTCTAAGGGTCGGCCAAAGAAGGAAGAAAATGAATAGGTTTTGAGGAGAATTTACAAAATAAAGACTAGAATGATCTTTGGTCAACGTTGGCTTGAATTGCCAACACTTGTCACCACCAATTTCCTCTTTTTTTTTTATTACCTCTTGTTTTTGGGTCAACAATTTTGGTTGACTTAAGAGGTAATTTAGGGATGATTAGATGAAATCAAATTAAGGAGAAGAAAATATTGGTCAAGTGTACTCAATCGTTAACAAACGGTGCACGTTGGTTCAAGTCTATTTTCCTTAACTTTCTTGTACTTTGGTTTAACTTATGATTCACTAATTTAGTATTAGCACTTCTAATAACACACTTTCTCTTACTTAATACTTGCTTTTATCCACCAAATTTAGTGCACACACCTCACCAATCGATCACACTACCAAAATGCACCAAAACCCTAGCTTACTATAACTTTAAAAGTAAAAGTAAAACTCTTGACTCAACTAATAAAATTACCATGAAATTTAGGGCTAGTAAATAGGTAAATAGTCAAAGTAAAGAAATATAGAATGAAATATAAATTAATTTTTCAAAAATAAGAGAAAATTATAAAAAAAAATTCTGGTCCTCACAAATGGGAAGGTCCTCATCCCAGAACACCCAAATCTTTCCTTCCAAAAGCGACTGAGCTCTCGTGTAATGCAGGACCGGCAAATAGCCTGTAAGTGCTCCTGACCCGTCATTGGTTCTAACAATACAACCACATGAACCTGATTTTGTTGACACAATTTACGGAGAAGATGCTGAGAGTTTCGCCTAGACGCCCCCCATATGTTCCACACTAGCATATTAAGCGGCCTAATCATCAGTACATAGAGAGGCTCTAGCTTGAGACAGAAAGTGCTGCAGTTTTTTGTTGTAGTTAAGAGGACGACCTGGCTTTTTTGGATAAAGTATTAAGGAGCTCCACATCCCTAGAATCAATAACTGCTCCACTCGGCAATTGATCATCAATCAACTGGGTGCGTTGCATCTGCTGGTTTATGGTCCATTGGAATGTTTTTAGCTCTTGAAGGGGAATGTCAACTCCCTGGGTTTCTTCCAATGACTTCCTTCGGAGTCCATGCAGAGTTCGCGGAGACGGTGAGAGAGATCGACCATCTACAGAGTAGCAGTGACCCCGTGGTCGCGCCTTTTCCAGTGCCTCCATCTCCAGCAACTCCAATGTCGCAAATCTGTTGGACGTTGAAACTGGTTCCGGATCCTCCTCCTGAGTGGCATGTACAATCGCTGTGGTGCTCTTATCCTCTTCTTCCTCTCTCCTGAAGGCTGAGCAGTTCCTTGGAGGGATAATTGCAGTTGATGGGGATTTTCCAGCTCTCGTCGCATGCTGCACATCACCCACTAGTCCGGCAGTTGCGCCTTCGGGAGCTGACGAGGGATCTCCATTCCTTAAGACGTCCTAGTAGGGCCTATCTGATGTTGGAATTACCTTATCTGCATCTGTGAGAACTGGTACAGCTGATGGGAGTTATCTAGTCTATCGCTTGTGCTGCAGAGACGCACCCGTTAGTCCCATAGATGCGCCTTTCGGAGCTGTCAATGAGGTAGGGTCGCCACCCCCAATGGACGTTGCTAAAGCACCCTGGTGCACCTCTGCTGCTGGGGTTTCCTGTACTATTCCTGTAGACTCTGCTGCAACTCCTATCCCCCAGTCCATTTGTGTTTTTGGTTTATAAACAAGCGAGGCCAGCCTTTCCCCCTCGACATTTTGTCAACAGTTTTAAGGGTTAGATGTTTCCTATAACACTCATATCCGAATGCCCAACCTTTTCACAGAAGCTACAGAATTTCGGCCACTCTTCATACTCCATCTTTTGCCAATGGCCATCGTCGACATCTCCTATCCAAATGCGAGGAGCAGCGCTCTTTGCAACGTCCACTTCCACAAGGAGACCAGTTACAGATGGCCGCTTCAAGTTCAAGGTTGCTGAATCCACTTGCAGTGGTCGCCCAATCAACGAGCCAAGTTTAAACAGATATTTCTTGTCAAAAAAAAGTAGTGGCAAACTCGGCAACAGCACCCACAGTGGAATGATGGAGGATTCTTGGTTGACATTGAAATCCAGCGTCCATTTCGATACCGTCATCGGTGATCCTTGAATAAACCACGTGCGGCGAAGGAAAATTCTGGTGTAATCCTCCTCGGCAGTAGGATGTATGTACATGCTTATTATCCAATAAACCTATCGAACAAGAGCCCTTCAAGCCCAGAGTTACGAAAAACTTCCTTATAGTTTCCATGGTAGGTCTGTTATAAGCAAACCTCCCTATGAGGGCAGTCTTATATGGTTCCGCAAGCGTCAATAGCTCCTGCTTCAACAGCACCAGAGCCGGCTCACCTCGATGGACTCCAAGCGAGCCAAGGTCAGGAAGAGTGGATGCAGACGCATCCCCTGGCACAATGTTTGCGAAAGTCTTCCCTGGCGGCCTGTTGTGTCCTTCACAGTGATTTCCTTTGAACCATAAAAAGAACAAAAAAAGAAAAGAAAAAGGATACAAAAAAAGGTCACGATTGCGACCATTTAATTCTTGGATTTGACTTATTGATACCCAACGCACGCTAGTCAGAAGTTTTTGGTGCTTTTTTTGGGAAAAAGTAATCTACATTTAATTTCAGTTAAGTCCATTGGTTAATTTGAAAAATATTTTTTTTGGCAATTTGAAAAATATTTAAATGCAAGGAGCCAATAAAGTGTGAGTCTGTGCACACAAATGATAGCTTAAGAGTAAATTAATTGTAATAACAACGGCATGGCACCCCTAAGAAAATCCTTAATTATTCTGGAATGATTTCATAAAAGGAAGCGATGCCTTAAAAATAAGCCAATAAGTTAGGGTAAAGAAACTTTATTAAAAAAAAATTAAACTTGAGAGTTATATCGAACTTTAAGATACTCATCCTAAAACGCATTCTGGCACTAAAAATCTCCAATTTCTCTAAATCATAATTTTTGCCTGATAAAAAATAGCGCATAAACTTTTTTGTACTTCAAAGCAAGGCTAGTGGCAGTACCTTGAACAAAATACTCCCCAACATACAATTGTGTATACAATCA
The DNA here is from genome assembly GCF_003713205.1 of Coffea eugenioides. Classification (NCBI taxonomy): domain Eukaryota; kingdom Viridiplantae; phylum Streptophyta; class Magnoliopsida; order Gentianales; family Rubiaceae; genus Coffea; species Coffea eugenioides. Next base: position 11,762,092 of record NC_040044.1, read on the forward strand.
TAAGTAAAATAGTTGTCTCACAAAACGTATAGTAAGGGGATATTTGATAATCGCATTAAGTACTTAAAATTAGGGAAAATGCATTTCTTGTTTGATAATAAAATCTTACATTTGAATACATTGTTGAACTAGTATAGAGGTATTCACTCAAAAGAATTATATCATGCTCCCACGTATTTTGACACATATACACATACTCTCACACACACACATATTAATTACATCACACTCAATGATTTTTACTGGATGCAGAGAAAACACTGGAAACTACATGTCATAGTGGCCATACTACTATCCTTCGACCTACTGTCATACTGGGTGGTTTGCTTGATAATTATGTAAGGAACGTTGTAACTTGTTCAGTTTGACATTCTTTTCCTTGTCCTGTTAAGTCACTATTCCTCGTTGGATAAACTGATGTGGATTGTTAGAACTGTTGTCAGCTTTGCACAAAATAAGTACAAGAAAAAGGAAAGCAGATCTAAGAATGATCTAAGAATTTTAGCAAAAAGATGAGGAAACCTTGCTTAGGGGGTTATCTAGTAGAAAACCATGTAGTTTAATGAGAAACTTAAAGTTTGGTAAAGTTTATGTGATTGGTGGAGTCAAATATAATGGATCATATGTGATTCGCAACGGATCTTCTGTCCCACTTCCTGTATCACTCTCTATCCCACTTTTTATTATATTGCTATTTCTCATTCATAAACATCATGTTTTGGTTCTTATTTGTTTCTTTAAGATCTAATAACTATTAATTGAGTAAAACACAAAATTTAATGAGTACAAAAATTCAAAATGTATAAAACATAAGATTTTTTATGAATTTTCTGTTGTATTTTTTAATTTTCTATTATATATTAATTTTTTGAGACTGTTGTATCTATTTTTTACTCAATTAATAGTTTTGGATCTTAAGAAAACAAATAAAAACTAAAACATGGTATTTATCAATGAGAAATAGCAATATAATAAAAAGTAGAACAGATAGTGGTACAAGAAATGGGACAGAAGATCCGTTACACTATAATTTATTGATCATATAAATATGTTCGTATTTTGGCTATCAATTTGGTTCCTTTGTAAGTATAACACAGAAAAAGTTTAAATCTTTTGTTTTCTTCTGCTGGTTTTCTATGTAGTGGGCCAGTTTGTTGATTCTCTTAGTTTTTTATCTAATTTTTTGGCTCATAGGCTCAAATCTAACTCTTCGTGTTGCTTCATGATGTTCTCTTATGCGTATACTTGGATATCGTCTGTTAGAAATAATTTAAAATTTCTAGATTTCTCTTAGAAGTGTCTTATGGTGTTCTAAGAGACTAGGTGCATTGTTATATTATTTGAATAAAGTAGTTGGAATGTTCAGTAAGTTTCATGAATGTACGAAATCTAAGAGTCATACGATGAACTTAAGAAGACACTTATGCATGTATAAATACCCTTTGTAATTATCAAATTTTGGTAAGAGAAGGAAAAGTGAGTTCTGATATATCCTCTCCTCCTAACAAAGTGGTATCAGAGCTTAGTTCCAAAGTGTGAGAAAAATAAAAGAGTGAGAGTGAATTACCGAAAGAAACAAATGGCAAATAGTGGAAGTACTTCTCTTCAAGTTCCTCAACTTACAACAGAAACACTACAAGAAATTTGGGCTTTTGTGACAACATTCTCTGTGACAATATATAAACTTGTCACAATTGAAGGCTTTAGTGATGACACTAAAAGTCGTCATGCTTGATCGTGGGTTCACCTGTCAATAGTGACAACAAGGGATAAGTCATCACAGTATGGATGGCGCGCAACTATGCAGTCTGGCGGGAGATCATCATTGTGACGACTGGAAAAGACGTTGTCACTGTAGGACCAACTTCAGTGACAACTTTTTAATATCGTCACAATATGGTGATACGTTCTAAATTAGTGACAACAAGTAGTCGTCACTGTACAAAGCGTTTATTCTCATCTCACTTTCACTAATTCTACTATGTCACCCTAATATTTTCAATATGGCCCATATGTTGTAAATAAATTTTATTAATTCTACTATGACACCCTAACTTTTGCTTTTTGACCCCATATACCACCTTAATTTTTTCAATATGGCCCATGTGTTATAAATAAATTTTATTAATTCTACTATGACACCCTAAATTTTACGTTTTAGCCCCATATACCACATTAATTTTTTGATATGGCCCATGTGTTGTAATTAAATTTAATTAATTATGTTATTTCGCTGAACTTTTATATTTTAGGCCCATATTTGGTAAACTAATCTCATTAACTCTACCATGACATTAGTGTCTTTTGCAATTTAGCCTCGTATGCGATAAAGAAAGGTTGTATTAATTCTATTATGGCACCCTATGCTTTTACACATTAGGTTGTGTTCATCATTAGCAAAATGAGTAAGGTATTGTAAAAAAAAGATGTTTACCTATTTTTTAATTATTCCAAACGTAACTAATACCTAGTTATAAAGTTAAAAAATATCATGAATTCATTATTTAGTTCTCTTGACAACATATGGGAAATTACTGATTAACATAGTGTGAAAATAATGGTAGAGAATAATAAAATTTAATATGAACTTAAGTAAAAATCTTGACAATTGCATGACTGGAGTTTGTTATGTATTACAATTTACAATAATCAAATTGGATCTATGGTTAATGAATCAGTACTTGTATCAAATAGATTTAGTGTTTCATGCATGTGTTAGTAAACCATTTTGGTTATTTGATCAACTAAACAGATTGTTTGGTCTTGTCAGACCACACTTCGTGCATAATTGATAACATTATTAAATTGATACCAAAAATATTTGCCTTTAAAGATCTTTTTTTGAATCATAAACATATTTGTAATAAGCCTTTTAGTTTTTGAACATTATTTTTGGTAGAGATCCTAATGTTGAGATGCTTTGATTCAAGTTTTCGACCTTCGCTGAGCTATTCGGTAAAAAAAAAAATTCAAAATTTAGTAAAAAACCTATCTTAGTAAAAAAAGAAAAAAAAATTCAAAAATACTAAATTTTTATATTCCAAAGTTTTAATACAGCTTGTGTACTAAAAAAGCTCAAAATAATAAACAATGTTAATTGAACAAAGATTGGGAAAAAAGAAAAAGAGATAGAAGGCATTATTTCTATAAAAAAAGGTTCAACAATTTAGAGAGAGAAGGCGTTATTTTTAGTGTGCAATAGTGGAAGCGGGAAGATGAAAATTGAAGGAGTAGAGGCGGGTTGTAAAAGAAGCAGAAACGACATCGTTTGAAGTTCATTTGGAAGACAAACACTCAACAACACTTAACCAAATTTCAGACAAAACTCATTTTCCTCTTTCTTTGCCTTCGGACACCATCTTCTTCTCCTTCTCTCCACTGGGATCTTGCTAAAATTACTGAGATAATCACTAAATTGAGCTACCCAAACTGAAATTGCAGCTTTAGTAGGTAGCGGATAGCAAATATCCCTAAGTTGAGCCACCATTTGCATCCCTAAATTGAGCTACCCAAACTGATAGGGCAGCTTTAATAGAGTAGGAGATAACAAATATCCCAAGTTCATCACGGCATTTGACCATGAATTTTGGGAAAAAGCCAGAGTTTGAAGACTGAATCAGAAGGAAAAGAAGACCTAAGGTTGTCACGGCATAATTTGAGGTAAGAAATCTCAAATTTTTCCATCTATTTTCGAATAGTTCTGTCTACTGTAAGTCGTGTAAGCTGAATGTTGAGTTGTGAGAGTGAAACGAAGTGGAAGGAAGGGTTGTGAGCTGAATGTTGAGCTGAATCTTGGAAGGGGGGGTTTGTGAGCTGAATGTTGAGCTGAATCTTGGAAGGAGGAAATTTTGGAGGAAATTTCAGAAATTCTGGACGAAACTTCTGAAATTCTGGAGGTTTTTGTGGCTTTGAAGATGCTTGTTTGTGGGTCGCCCTTAGTTTATTCCATTGTCTATAGATGCATGGCGGCTTTTATTTCATCAAGGATGAAATTTACACTGTTGTCTTAGATGAATTTTGTGAACTACTAGTATAGTTTCTACTTTCTTGTGGATCTATGTCAAATATTGTCAGATGCATGTGCTCATTGTCTGATGTTTCGGGTTCAGTTTTATCAGTAGGCATGTGCTATACAGATGCATGTGCTCTCTGTTTCGGGTTTTTCTTGCAATTAGTTTTCTGTGAAGTCAGTTGTTTAGTGACCAGGTTTTGATGATGAGATGAAATAAGTGTCTCAATTTCATAAAACAAGTATCTATGAAATTGAGACAGCAAATCCGTAATGATGGTAACAATTGGCAAAATGTAATTTTTCATTTACACTGTATTTGGTTTCCAATGCGTTTGTTTAACGTTATCTCCTGACATCCAAGTGTTAGTCATTCTTGCAATCTTACATCAGACTTGAAATGTTGTTTCTTGCTGGCCTTTGTTGAAATGACATCCAAGTGTTAGTCATCCAAGTGTTAGTTAGCTTTGTCATTAAAGCCTTTGTTGAAAAATAATTCTCAGCTTTTTCATTGCCTTTGTTGCAGCTGCTTTACACTGGATTCAAGAGACAATTAGGCCCATTTTTACCTCTGTTCTTCTAATTTGAAATTTACATGTCAGGTAACGTCTTTAACTTGTGCTTTAATAGATTGTTTTTGACTTGTGTTCTGGAAAGCGTGTAATTGTCTCTTGAAGAACTGACTTGCTTTTGCTTTAATAGATTGCTTAAATGGATTTACAGCTTTCAAGTGTAAATCTACTGCTTCATAATCTGCTTATCTATGCTTTTTTCTGGTTGTAATGTGTAGATAAAAATTTGTGACTTATGTTCTGGATTTGTAACTCTAGGAAATGGACAAAAATTGGATGAAACTTGATAATAGACAGGACGAGTCATATAAACTTGGGGTGGCTGCGTTCTTAAAATTCGCATATTCTCGAAAGGCAAAACATCTTACGATAGCTTGCCCTTGTAAACAATGCAATAACTTCTGCAACCATACAAAAAGTGTGGTGGAGAACCACTTATTTACATTTGGAATTAGAAAAAGTTACACCAGATGGATACACCATGGTGAACAATTTCGACAGGAAATTAGAGAGGATAGTAATCTGGGCGGTGATGAAGAAGGGGATACTGACAGTGAGGATTTAAACCATATGCTCAATGACATAGGCACTGCACAATGGGGGGGAAATTGGTTTAGTAGGGAAGATGATGGTGAAGGAAGTTCAGGCTTGAATGCTAGTGAGACTGATGCCTTCCTAAAATTGTTGGAAGATGCAAAAAGGGAACTTTATCTTGGAAACAAATTTTACTCAAAGCTGTCTTTTGTAGTCACTCTTCTACATCTCAAAACGATGAACGGGTGGACTATAAACTCGTTTAACTCCTAGCTAGAGGTCTTTAAGAAAGCACTACCTCCCGAAGCTGCAGTTCCCAAGTCTTTCTCTGATGCTAAAAGAATTATTCGTAGATTTGGGGTTCATATATGAAAAAATACATGCCTGTATCAATGATTGTGTACCCTTCCGCAAGGAATATGAAAATTTGGACACTTGTCCAAATCCAAATTGCAAAGAGGCCAGCTACAAGTCAAAGGGTTCAAAAATTCCACGAAAAGTTCTTCGCTATTTTCCCTTACCCAAGCTTCAACGCTTATATGCACACAAGGAAATAGGTTTAGATATGCGGTGGAATAAAGAAAAGCGTGTAGATGATGGTAACACCATGAGGCATCCGGTGGACAGCGAAGCATGGAAACATTTTGATAAATTATATCTAGATTTTGCTCATGATCCTAGAAATGTCAGGTTTGGCCTCGCGACTGATGGTTTCAATCCTTTTGGAAGCATGACATTGACTTATAGCATTTGGCCCGTTTTTGTTGTATCATATAATCTGCTTCCCTAGAAATGTATGAAAGACCCATTCTTTTTCATGTCAATGTTGATTCCTGGTCCTAAATCCCCGCAAAATGAGATCTGTGTCTACATGGCACCTCTAGTAGATGAGTTGAATGAATTTTGGGATGGTCTAGAAACTTATGATGCATATACTGGTCAGAAATTTACCCTCTGTGCTACTTTGCTTTGGACTATAAATGACTTCCCCACCTATGCTATGTTATCTGGATGGAATACTAAAGGGTATCAGGCTTGTCCAATTTGCATGGCAGAAACATCCTGTATGCATTTGAAACATAGGAAAAAATTATGCTACACAGGCCATCGTCGCTTCTTGCCTATTGATCATCATTGGCGTAGAGAAAGAAAGCCATTTGATGGTAAAGTAAATTTTAGGAATCCTGTTATTCCCTTATCTGGAAAAGAAGTTCTGGAACAAGTAGAAAGAGTTGAGATACAGTTTGGGAAAACTCTTCAGCAAATCAAGGCAAGGAAGCGCAAACGTGATGCCAGTGGGCTTAATTGGACAAAGAAAAGTTGCTTTTTTGACTTACCTTATTGGTCAAACCTAAAATTGCGGCATAATTTAGATGTCATGCATACAGTGAAAAATGTATCGGAGAGTGTCTTTGCTACTATTATGGATATTGATGGCAAGACTAAAGACAGCTGGCAGTGTCGCAATGATTTGAAGGAGTTAGGTATCAAAAAAGAGTTGCACTTGATTCAGAATGGTGATGTTTACATCATGCCTCATGCTTGCTATCAGCTATTTAAAGAGGAGAAGAAAAAAGTATGTGATTTCTTAGCTTCTATCAAATTTCCAGATGGCTTTGCTTCTAATATATCTCGATGCATAAAGAATGGGCAATTCCAGCTTTCCGGAATGAAGAGCCATGACTTTCACATTTTCATTCAACGAATACTCCCACTTGCAATTCGTGTAAGCTTAACTAAAGAAGTTCGACAAGTGCTGTTTGAATTAAGTGATTTGATTAAAAAGTTGTGTGCTAGAACATTGCATAGGGATGTATTACAGGAGTGTGATAGCAAATTCCTGTGATTATGTGCAAATTAGAGAGACTATTCCTTCCTGCCTTTTTCGACATAATGCTACATGTGCTGGTTCACCTACCTGCCAAAGCAATTCTAGCTGGCCCAGCTCAATATCGCTGGATGTTCCCATTTGAGAGGTATGCCATCGTACTTATATAGTGTTTTTTTGTGCGTCCATTATTATAATCTGTCTCGTTTACTGCAACGTATATTAATATTTCCTATTTTTATTAAAACAAGGAAAATGGGAATACTTAAAAGTTATGTGCAGAATAAGGCTCGCCCAGAGGGATGTATTGCCGAGCGGTACATAGACAAAGAATGCTTGACATTCTGTTCTATGTATTTGGATAATGTCGAGACAATATTCAACAGGCCCGAGCGTAACAACGAAAGAGTTGACAAACACGGGCAGCTATCAATATTTTAGGCTCTGCTCATCCATTTGGAGGCTCTAAACATCGGTATTTACCTGATTCAGAGCTAGCAAAGATCCACACCTTTTTGCTAAATAACTGTGATGAGCTCGATGACTACATCAAGTAAGCATAACTTATGCTAACATATTTTTATGTCTGTGACTCACCAGTAAACTAATTTCAACATATTTTTTTGGCTAGTGAGCATAAAACCTTGTTGGAAGCTGAATGCACTGGAAATACGATTCAACGGCATGATAAGGAGTTTGCTACATGGTTCAAAGAACGTGTAAGGTCTAATTAACTCTGCAGTTGTTTGGGCTTCTTATGACTATAATTTAAATAATATTCTTAGTGACTTTTCTCAATCTCTGGATAGGTGTTATATGGTTCCTAACCCTAGAATGATGAATTTCGCTCATTGGCCTTAGGTTTAGACAATAGAATTTGTATGTATACTAGTTGCATGGCTAATAGGTATAGATTTCACACTGAAGAGCGTGAAAGAGAGAGAAAAACACAAAATAATGGCATCGTAGTGAAAGGCGAGCATTGTAGTAATGTCATTGACTTTTATGGTGTCCTAAAAGAAATTATTGAAGCGAGGTGCTGGTTTGGAAAGAAAAATGTTGTCCTATTTAAGTGTGACTGGTGGAAACTAGATGATACAACCAGCATGCAAGTAGACAAGGATTGCGGTATCACAAGTGTGAATTCATCAAGAAAATGGTATGAAAACCAACCTTCTGTCCTTCCTCAACATGTGGAACAAGTATTTTATATTGAAGACCTGAAATAGGTAGAAACTGGTATGTAGTTGAGAGGTTCGGTCCAAGAAATTGTTATGATGTTCCTGAACATGTGGACAAAGAGGCAGTAGTTGAGGAGATATATCAAGAGGAAGCACAAAGGGGGGAATTCAATATTATAATAGATCTCGATAACCCCCCACCAATTTCAAGAGAAGATGGCAATCTATTAAAGTGCGTGCCTTCATCTGTTATTCATGGTGACCAACAGCTAAGAGGAACTCAACAAGCAAATGAAGACTTTATTGATGACAGTGACATTGGGGACCCCAACATTTACGATGATGATGAAGATGAGGATATTCTTAGTGACAATGAGACAGATTCTAGTTAGATGAGATTGATTCAATATGAATCTAATGGTTGTTGGTATCCTAAGTATAACTTCTAGTTTAGTTGATTCAATATGTTGTCATCTTGTTTGATTTATCTTTTTAATGGATGTTTGGTTAGTCCAAAAGTTTTGTCATCTTGTTTTATCATCTTGTTTGTTAGTCTGATGTCATCTTGTTTTGTCATCCTGAGTATTTTTTTAGTAACATTTTTTTTAATGGATGTTTGGTTAGTTGTTGCTTTCAGATGGCTGGACCCGGAACGAGAGCACAAACACTTAGAAGACAAGCACAGCAAAAGCAACCATCACCACCTTCAAATCAGCATCAAGGTCCATCTGCAAGTACTAGCTCAAACGGCAATGAGACCTTTGTGACGCCAGCATCTTCACCACAAAATATTACTACTGGTTCAAACAACGGGCAGCCTCAAACTCCTGATTCAATGGCATTAGACGCAAATGAGACTGCAAGATCTCAGGATGGTCAACATGATAATACTGGTACCAACTTATGCACTTACATTTCTAGTTCTTTTATTTTGGTTGAACTATTATAGCTAATTTAGCCTTGAATTTTGTTTAACCATAACTGTGTCATTGCCAAAAAGAAGGGGTCGTACTAGAAACATTACTTTGGCCCGCAAAAGAGAAGATAATGAAACTCTAACTATTGAAGTTGACCCTTCCATTCGGCGCATAGTAGGAAAGGACTCTCAATACTTCATTAGTGAGAGTGGCTGTGTTGTTAGGAAGTTTGGAAGGCTTAATGTTGACAAATGGTCACATCTTGAGGCTGAATATAGAGAGAACATATACAAGACGGTTACGGTACTTGTTTTTTTTTTGCTTATATTACTACTAGAATGAATTGCTTGATCTTTATACTCATGCAATATTCTTATGTACTTCTATTTAATTTTTCGGTATTTATATTTGTCTTGTAGGATGACTTCCAATTTGAGAATATCATCACCTCAAAAACTGCTATAAATAGGCGGTTGAACACCTTGTATCGGAATCACCGATATCGGTTGCATCGCTATTTTCTAACTTTTGGGACGAAGGAGGAAGCAATTTAACATGTTCCTGAAGGTGTATCAGCTGAGGATTGGACATGGATATGCAACTACTTTGGAAGTGAAGAATTCAAGGTCTAGTTACATACTTGAATTAGTCTTGCCTAAATATAAATCTTATTTCAAATATTTAGAATTACTGCTGGTTGTTTATATATTACAGAAAATTAGTGACCGTAACAAAGGAAATCGTGCCAAGAATGAAACTCATACTACTGTGGGAACAAAGTCACTTGCTAGAGTTGTTGAAGAGAAGGTAATCAATTAAAACTGTTTGGAGATATGCTTATGCTTTTTGTTCTTCTTCACTCTCAAAGTCAGGTGTCAAAATTTCTATTTGACAGAAGAGGAAGAAGGGAGTAGAGTTTTCAGAGTTAGAAATGTTTGAAATCAGTTGTACATCAAAGAAGACAGGAGGGCTGATAAATGATCTAGCGAAAGAGACTTTGGTGCGAGATGTCCTTCTATTTTTATGCATTTACAGCTCCTTTGTGACATGCCTTTTAACACCTAAGCTATTCTGTCTTGTCTAGGCAACAATGAAAGAGATGGAAGCTACAACTTCAATAAGCAGTGCTGAAATTTGTCAACAGCAACTTGGATACATACCTGGACAGCTTCGTAACTGCAGCACAACCAAGAGGCAAGCAATGGAGATTGACTACTTGAGGAGTGAAATTGAAGAACATCGAAGACGGGCAGATGTGGCAGAGCAACGAGCTACACAAATGACAGGGGAATTCAATGCCCAAAAGGAACTAATTAAGAGCTTGCAAGATCAGTAACTTGAAACTAGGGGGCTGTACGAGGAGTTGATAGCCCAAATGAAAGACTTGCGCAAATGATAGACAGCAAAAAGGTGAGGAGTTTCAACCTTAAGACTCGATGACTTGATTATTGGTATAATTTTATGCTTAATGTTGGTCCAAAGATGATACTTATTGCAAAAATCAAGCCTTAACTTCACACCCTGTCTTTCTAGTCTTTGTTGCATTTGCATTGTGTGAAACTGTGAGCACTTGAAAGTACACTATTGTATCTTGAAAGTACACTGTGAGCACTTGAAAGTACACTGCTGAGCACTTGAAAGTAAACTGTGAGCATTTGCAACAGATTTGAGTTCATGCATACGTGAGACAGATCATATAGAGGAAGAAATGGACGCACAAAGACCATCATTGTGAAAGTGTACTGGTTCAAATATCTGTTCTTTTGTAGCTGGGAAAAAAGATACTAAATTTTATCTGTTTAGATATTCTATGCACAAATGAGAGAAAGGAGGCAAGAAAACCATCTTTGCTTCTTTTCCTTTACATGAGAAGCAACCCCGACCTGATGATTCTTTGCGAAATTAGACAAGTATTTTATTGATTTTTGGCTGAACTTTTATTTTGGCTGGTTCACCTACTTGACTGATTTTTTTTACTTAAGTTCACAGTAGTTGGATATGCTGAAACTCTAAAGAAAAGTTTATTTTCAATGCAGTCTAGCTTCATATTTTGATCGTGAGAAGACTGATGCTCGTGCTGCAAGAGATGCTCAAAATCTGACCATAGCTGTGTAGTCTATGCTTTAGTGGCAAAATCTAGTATTTTATCTTTTGGGAAGGATATGTATTGGCCATTAGAACTTACAACTGATTATGTGGGATTACTATATTCCCAACATTTGTGGTTCACTTCTGTTTTGACTAATTTGGAGATGTGTTATGGCCAAATATATGAATTTGTGGCATATATTCTACGTTGGTTTTGCCTTTTGTCAAATTGAATGTTTTGTTATATTTGTTGAAAATGGCATGGCAATACTATATTTGTATCGGTTAATTTCAACTCCTTTAGAAAAAATTCAGTGACAACCTCCCCAAAAGATGTCACTCTTAGCCAAATTTAATTTTTTTGGCTATAACTATCAGAACGAGAGCCATGGCAATGTTATATTTGGAATGAACAATTGCAGCTGTTGGAGACAAATTTGTAAGTGACGACCATTCTTGTCACAGAATACTAGGAGTAAGAGTGACAAGTTCAAGTCGTCACTGTGCAGGTCCACATTTGTGACGACTTTTGCTATCTTTTATGACAGAAAAATTTTTGAAACAGTGACAAGAAATGTCGTCATAGAAAACTATTCATTAGTGACGACTTTTTCTTCGTCATTAAATATTAATATTTAGTGACGACTTTATAAGGTTGTCACAGGTACCTATTTGTGACATAGAATTAGTGACAACGATGTGACAATGGGAAAAGTCGTCACTATATTCATATAATGACGACTTTTGGATTTTTAGTGATGACTTTGTATTGTCACAAAAGGCCAAATTTCTTGTAGTGATCCTAAATATTGGACATAATCTACAAACTAAAACAGTATTTTACTCATACTTGTATGATAAGTTTTTTTTTTTTTTTTTGGTACCTTAACTTAAGGATACAGGACAAGGGCACCCAAGAAAAAAAGCAGGAAGGGATAGACCCTCTATGAAAACTCTGAAATTATCTCCTTCGATTGCATACATTTTTGCAGGCATAAAATAGCAGTACCCATATAAAAAAATGTAAGTATTATTACAATAACAATGTGTTTTTTTTTTCATTTTGAGAAATCAATCTTTGCTATACAAAACTCAAAGCGAAACATCTCATTGCTTAACTTCCGAAGCAATTCAAACAATGACAGTTGCTAAGAAAGCCGTCTACTAGGGTCCGTTTGGTTCACAGACTAGATGAGATAGGATGACTCATCCTCAGATTATTAATCCTGAGTTGAATCATCTTTAGATTAACAATTCAAGTTATCTAGTGTTTGATTGGTTCTGAATTGGACATAATATGTTAAAAAATAATACTATCCTATGTTTGATTGGAGATAAGATGAGGCAGAATTACTATTTTAATGATCAAAGTACCCCTTAATTTGCATATTTTTTTAATAAAATAATTTAATATTTTATAAAATATTAATAAAAAATTCAATAAAAAAATTTAATATTCATAACTTTTATTAAAATAGAGTAGTTTGAAACTTTAGAATTATAAAGTAAAGTAAATCAAGGGTTTTGATATATAAAATTTTGCATTCACTTAAACTCAACCTATTTGGTCCCTTAAAAATAGATTTTGACTGAGTTTTTAAACCTAAATTTGAAATCCAATTAAATAATAGGCCAAGGTTTGGCTAAGTCAGAGTTAAATCAATTAAGACATAACCCATTTAAGAGTTTTACATGAGCTAAACTCAAGCCAATATAGAAAACTTTTCTTTGGACCGAACGTGAACTTTTTGAAGTCCTCATTCACACAGCCCAATTGATAGAATTGTGTATTTATGTAAAATTTGGTTAAGAAAATAAGCTTAGTAAGGGTAATTTAGTCCAAGATCAATATAGTCCTTTTATTATGATGTTAGTATGGGCAAATTAGTCAAAATTTTAAATTAATTAATAGGGATAAATTAGTCAAAAAATTTAAAATAATGGGTAGGGGCAAATTAGTCAAAAAATTTAATATAATTAGTAGGGGAAAATTAGTTCATTTATTATTATATTATTATGTGAGAGTATAGTTATATAATAGTCCGTATGAATCTGTATCATTCACAAGGGCAAATTAGTTTGTTATGTTGGTAGTGAGGGTATATTAGTCAAAAAAATTTTAAAATTAACCATTAAGGGTAAATTAGTCCATTCATATTATATTATCGTATGGGAGTACAGTTATATAATTATGAGAGTATAAATTTATATTATTTGTAAGAATAAATTAGTTTAAAATTTTATCATCTTATCTGTTAGTTATCCTAGAATGACTGATACCACCTCCTCCATGGAATTATTTTATTCCATGAATAGGGGATTAATTTGGTTACTTGGGATGTGTTATTTCATATATAAAATGCAACCAAATATAACATGACATGTGATGATTAATTCAATCTTGTGTCATCTCATGAACCAAACGGATCCTTCAAGTATTGTGTTCCGTAAGTATGTCTCATTTGCCACATCAACTAAAGCTTATAAATTTTACAGAGTGAATGTCAATTTAGCCTTTCAAATGGACCAAAATTAATGTCAACCATCCACATGAGAAAGTCTCAACATCTCAAACAGGCAAAAAAAATCTCAATTAAGTCTCTTGAACAAGAAAATTTATACTAATTACGCTATTCAGAAGGGACTGGCAGAGTGGTTTTCACAGAATCATTGAAAGGCTAATTAAATGGTTTATTGGTGATCAAAGTTTTGTTTAGCCAATTTGGCTTTGCTAATTTTGATGATCAGCCTAACCAAAGTAACATCCAAGTGGTTCTAGTCAACTCAAATAAACAGGTGTTATTTTCGAACTGGTTATTCATTTCTTGGTTGAACGTTTTATGATTAGTCTCTTCAAATTTGACTGACAATTTAATGGCACTAATTTGGCTATAACAACTCAAGTTGGACTTATCTACAATTGGGCTTTATTGTTATTCTTTTTTTATATATAAAATATATTTCATTAATGAAATTGCACTAATGATAGAAATTAAATCACATCCGAAAAAACTAATTTAAAAAATTTTACTATGAAACTCCAAACATATTCAAACATCAAAATAGAACATTATAGCCCCATGTTTGTTTTAATCCGTCAATTTCGGAATACTCCAATTCCAGAGAAATACCTACATTTTCTTTGTCAGTTGGGCTAGGATCCCACTCTTATATATAAAAGAGAAAATGAAACCTCAATAGCAAATTTCACTGATTGGGACAAATGTTTAATACCAATTCTATAAAATTCTACCCCTCCTGCTCGTACAAATACGGGTGCAATTGCTCATTCGCTATCCTCCTTCAGAACACCGTTACCAATTAATTATTTGGTAGATAGTTTGGATTTATACATTCAATGGTAGTAATAATATTGCCAGCAAATGTTTGGTAGTAAAAATATTGCCAGCAAATGTTCATTCGCTATCGTCCTTCAGAACACTGTTACCAGTAAATTATTTAAGTTCCCATTTAGATTGCTAGCTTTTTAGGGAAAATTTTTGAAAAATTCTCCTGACATGTTTTCTTAGTTATATATTTTATCGATCTCAAGTATATCACATCTTTAGAGTTCATATTTTTCTACTAGAAAAACTCTCAAAAACTCCAATTCTATCAGGCTCTAAATCATTTGCAAATCTTGACGACGAGATGATTGCACTGTGTAATCAAGCTAATCAGTAGTGATGACCATGCATGCATGTTTTTTACTACAGTAATTATTTAGGAACAAGCATGAATCTAAAACTTTTGACAAATTAACCTTCTTGTCAAATCTACGGAGCTAGAAAAGTTTCAGTGTCCTCTTTTAACGGCCGGCTGTTACTCTTATCAATTTCTCACATCTCCAAATTCTGACGTTTGCAGTACACGTTGTACAGTTTTTTTTTTTTTCCGGAAACGTTAGAAGGTTAGTACAAGTTGTACAGTGGCTGGAGAGAAATGGAAACTTATCTGCTGTTTGGGATTCTGAGCCCTACTGTTCTGCATAGTATATAAATATGTTTCCTGTTTAGTCTGATTGCTGTATTGTGTGTTATTACAAGTATACATTCCCTGCTATCCCTTTTTTTTTTAAAAAAAAAAAAAAAAAAAAAGAGATTTGTTTCTCTTTTGCGTTAAAGGAAAGAAAAGAAAAGAAAAAGATATCTTGCCCACTCTGAGTTGTAGAATTGGAACTAGTTTTTCACTAATGCTATTTACTCAATCCTCTAAAATCTATGACCATTTGGTCCTTCAAGTTTTATTTTAGTTTCGTCCAATATAATTCTTTAAATTTCTATGTCGACCTATTTTACGTTAAGCACATATGGAAAATTTTTTCAATCCCTTTGTACGCACGTTGTATAAATACATCGATATGATAAGGGTCCCAAATGTTTGTTCTCCACTTACCCCGCGCTGTCAATGTACAACATCTTTGCCTTCTCGTGTTTCGCCATTAAGCTACCTTCAAGCAAATTAATCACAAATTGTACTACTGTTTACACCCAACATCATAATTGTTCATTTTTTTTTTCTTTTGAACAACCGCATTAAATTTGTCCCCTTCTGCTCAACATTAATTCGATGAACTATAAAATTGAGATGGTGCTGAAACCAGACTGCAATGGACGAAACCATATCAAAAGAGACCTGCAATGGACGAAACACGGTGCTAATGCCCAAAATCCAAGTGATATATATCTCTATATATCTATAGAGAGAGAGAGTAGGTGATTACCAAATGTACTCATTTGAGGAGGGCCAAAGATCTTATGTTTTCCAATTGTAGGTAATGATCTTCCAAGTTTTGGAAGATTTTGACGCATTCTTAATGGATAAATCTTTTTGATGATATTGGTTCTTAATCCTGGAACCCAATTTCTCTTCTAATAGTTGTGTATTAGTTTGTCTACTTCTGCTCGTTGTTACGCAACATGTTGCAGCCAACAACTAGCCATATATATATCATGCGAATTAGGACAGTACTTTAACAATATAATTTCTCTTCTCGTAAATGCATGCCCGTCTCTGTAAGAAGTCTTCCCCATCTCGGTTGGGATTGAGATCCTCTACAAGGTGCAGTTCAAGTTGGGAGATTGGAGTGGTCTGAAATAAAATAGAGGAGATTTATAATCGGCATACATGTGTAGTTACATTATGTTATATTTGTATATTTGGTGGAATCTGATATATCTTAATCAAACCCTTCGCTCGAGCTCGATGACGACTCGGATTTTAATGTGTTAAAAAAAATTTTATTTTATTTTATTTTATTTTTATCTCACTGTATTACTACGTTAATATCTACATTTGTTATATTAATATTTACGTCAATGTCTGCGTTGTATTGTACGGTTGATTCTTGTGGCTGCAGAAGAAGCTCCTGATCCTCTCGACTGTCACTTGTCAGGGAGGCTACTTGACATCAACTTTATAATGCTGCATAGCTTCAAATCCCACAATGCCGACACAAAAATCTTTTACGTGACAAAGTTTCCTAACTTGCCATAAACACATTTGAAGTCTCGTTTCGGGATCACCTCAGTCTGGGTTGGAAGTTTAATTCAATATCCTACTAATTGTTAGGACAACAGAATCTAGCTTGGACGTTATTGAACTCGTTTTAAAGTGCTGATCATAAGCACTCATCTAATTGCACGTCAATTCGTTAATCAAATCAATTAAGATGTTGAAATGAGCCTGTATCAACTATCAAAGGCAAGAAAGAGCATTTGGGATTGAGATGGGCAATGTATGGTGGAAGTTAGATTTTTGTACTTGTAGTACTATTAGGGCACAAATGTCTCGTCCCAATACGTACATGGGTCACGCAATTAGCTTTTAAAATTTTGGGTGGTAAGTGGTAAATTATTCATAAGTTACTGGAATTGTAATTGAAACCCAATGATCCCAACGTCACATTTTATGTGTGTGCGTGTGTATATATATATATATATATAATTTTTTATATTTAATAAATATCTATTTTAAATAGTTTAAATATATTATAGTTATTTTTTTAATTTTCATTTGAACTCGATTTATGCTCGAACTTGAATTCAAACTCAAGCATGACTTTTTACAAAAAAGGAGCTAGATCGAATTCCATTCTAGTAAAATTAAGTTGACTTGACTAAGCTAAAATATGTCCTGACTCGACTCGTTTGTAGTTCTAATACCAGAATTCTCCAAATTGAAATTAATCAGAGAAAGCGATTAAGAGATCATAAACATTTGTATGACATTGACATAGAAAGATTGTTATATGAGATATGAAAATTAGACTTGGGCATTTGGTGTCTTTCACTTTGAGCCCCCGAAATTGGTTGAACTAGTGCAGATCGCAGAACCCGAGTTCTTAAATTTAATTTCTAATTAGTTAGATCTACAAATTATACTTTGAGCCGACTTTACTGCTCATTGGCTCCAAAACCACCACTCCTACACCACTTGGGATTCTCGGTGACATATTTTCTATGTCAATCCAATGTCACCTCTAATATATCGCCAAGTGTCCTGTTATTATTTGCACTTTAATTTTTTAATAATTCAAATTGGTTTGGTTTAATACAAATTTTCTTTACCCTCTAAAAATTTTGAACCAAAATTAACCGATCGGTCTAATTCAAATACCATCACTTTTAAGTTAACCACCCACGATCTGTTGCATTGGGGAAAAAGAAAAAGAAAACCTAAACAAAATTGCCTCCAAACTCTTTCATCGGTGATTGCTTTGAACAAAGCCAAAAAGAAACAATCGGCAGTGGAGACAAGGAATAACATAATAAATATGAGCAGGTATTGAGTATTTACATGGATACAAGGTGAATAAACCTGCCCTTGTTCACCAAAACATTTCTGCTGCGAATGTGCTGATTGATCAACGAAACAGACCTTTGCTTTCTGATTCGGGTCTCCACAAATTACTTACTAATGATACTGTCTTCTCAGCACTCAAGGATAGCGCTGCGATGGGATATTTGGCTCCTGAGTACAGTCCTACTGGCCGGTTTACAGAGAAAAGTGATATTTATGCATTTGGGGTACTTTTGTTTCAAATCCTTTCTGGGGTTCGAAAAGTAAACTTAGGAAAAACTCAGGACTTCATGGATAGAAATCTCCATGGAAAGTTCTCTGAACCTGAAGCCATCAGCCCAGATTCTGTGCATAATTGGACTTCTTTGTTTCCAAATATTTATTATATTATTCCTTGTCTCCACTGCCGATTGTCTCTTTTTGGCTTTGTTCAAAGCAATTACCGATGAAAGAGTTTGGAGGCAATTTTGTTTAGGTTTTCTTTTTCTTTTTCCCCAATGCAACAGATTGTGGGTGGTTAACTCAAAAGTGATGGTATTTGAATTAGACCGATCGGTTAATTTTGGTTCAAAATTTTTAGAGGGTAAAGAAAATTTGTGTTAAATCAAACCAATTTGAATTATTAAAAAATTAAAATGCAAATAATAACAGGACACATGGCGTAATATTAGAGGTGGCATTGGATTGGCATAGAAAATATGTCACCGAAGATCCCAAGTGCTCCTACACTGCCTCACAGATTTAGAAAATCCCGATAATATAGAACTTGGGAAATTGTTGTTGTTAGTTTTGTCACTGAAAAAAGAAACAAAAAAAAAAAAAAGTAGGGTAAAATTTACTCCGAACATTAACATGAGTGCTCTGACATTATCGTCAACTAAACGAAAAACCTTTCTTAAAAAATCTCTTTAACTAATTCTTTATTCTATATCTTTTTTATTATTTTTTTTTCCTAACATATGCATACACGTTTCTTAAAAAATCTCTTTAACTACGTGTACCCCATCCACTAATCACAATTATGCTTTTTGCTAGTTAAAAGTCGATTTCACTTTAAGAAAAGATAAATTTGTTATTATAACTAAAATTTACCCTAAACATTATTAACATGAGTACTCTGACATTATCGTCAGCCAAACGAAAAACCTTTCTTACTATTTTCACATGATTTTGTCACTTTTTTTTTTGTGTTTGAGACCTAATCTCCACAAACTTTAAAGTGTGTAGATGCTGCAAACTGCAAAGACAAAACTGTGAGTAAATGGGTAGACATTAGGGCCCAAAACACGTCCCATCATGTGACAGATACTAATAAGTGAAAATTGTCATTTGCTCCTCTGGCCCAGTTACAACTCTTTGCTTAAATCCTCCATTTCCACGCTTTCAAGCAGACTCGGCCGAGCACGTGCCGAGCATTTGATCTAAAATCTAGTACAGGAGTGTGTAGTGGTGGTCCGTTAAGTCAAACATATGTTGTGGTCGTCCGGAAGCTCAAATCTGGTCTCGTTTCCCCATCCACATTAATATGTTCTGCACTAATTCAATAAAAAATTACAAAAAAAAAATCCAGAGGGCGATAATTTACATTTATTATCCGGAGGGCGGCCACAAACTTGACACTTAAAACACAGGGAAAATTGAAAAGATTTGAGAGCCGAACCAAAGATGTCACAATCACTCTAATATATCTACCCACTAAGTTAGTTCTTGGGGACACCCTATAAATTATTGACCAAAAAACATTAAAAAAAGAAAAGAAAAGAAGAAAGAAATAGTACACGCATCTTTCAAGTGTTAAATAGCCATTACAGTCTATATTATTGTTATCGAAGTTGAAAAGTCTGAACCTTCTAAATATGAGCTAGCTATATAAATTGTGTTATGTAAATTGAGAGTTCGAATACTGTACCTGACAAATGGAGATGGGAAGGGTATAGGAGGGATGGGAAGGATAAAAAAAAAGGACAAATTAAAAATAGACTACTATATTTGTTTCTACATCAAATTTGATAAGATAGGACAACAAAACAAACAATTGAGCTCCGTATGGATTAAGTGTTTTTGGAAGTATTTTTTAAAAATTTTACTATAGCGATGTATGTGAAAATAAAATTTTTTGCTATAAACAGTTAAGTGATTGTAGAGGTGTTTTTTAGGGTGATTTTGAGAATACATTTTGGGATATTGTTTAGAGTTACAATTTTGTGAGATATTTTTTTAAAAATTAATCAGCAGCTACCAACCTACCACCGATCACCACTACCACTTCTTTCATCCATCATCCTCCCTCTTCCTCTCCGTCCCTCTTATTCTTCAATTGCAACCAAAGTAGGGGGGAAAAGAAGGGAAGAAAGGAGGGGAGAGTGGGGAAGAGAAGAGAAAAAGGGAGGAGAAAGATGGAGGGGGAAGAAGAAGAAGGGAAAGGAAAAGGGAGGAGGGGGGAGGGAGAGGGAAGGAAGAGGAAGGAGAGATGAGAGGTAGGGTGGCAGTGATGTTGATGGTGGCAGTAAAGGTGGAAGAAGAGGAGGGGAGAGGTGGTAATGATGGTGGGCGGTGATGTGTGGTGAGTGGTGGTATAGGTAGAACTAGATTTTTTTTTAAAATTTTTTTGGTAAGTTATATCTAAGATTTTATGTGTTTTTTGAGTTATTTTTAGAATGTTATTGTAAATTCTAAAAGTAAAAATAATTTTTTTTAAAAGTACGAGTCCATACAGAGCAATGTGAGTTATTTTTGCATTTATTTTTGGGAGTTATTTATTTATACATTTGAGGCTTGATCAATGTGAGCTTCAACTAAATAAATAATAGGGACATTTTTTTTTTCCAACAACGATACGTTGTATAACTTATTCTATCTTAATCTAGGAGGAGGGGGAGCGAAGTTTGTGTTAGGAGTTAGTGGGTATACATACCCAACTAAACCAAAAGAGTGTTATGACACTACCTTTAGACTTTTATTTTTTTTTTGGCTGCAAGTGAGGGTTTCAAGAAGGGACTTAAGTCCTTTCCTGGTTAGCTCAGTGGTTAATAATAGGGACACTTCATCGCCAATCTTTGGTCACATGCTCCAAGGTCGGACATGATTTTCAAATAATTTCTCTCATCATTAATTGTACCTTTATGACACAATTTGTACGACGTAGGCTTTAAATGGAACACGGGAACAGGTATCAATGCACAGACCTATTCAATCAAGTTCCGGTATAATTTTGGTACCACGAATAACTGTTATTTGATGAAATGTCTTTTTGAGTGTTTGGAGATAAATGTAAGGGCAAAATGCCCAAGTGACCCTCAAACTATTAGAAAATTTAACTTTTAACCCTCAAACTATTAACTAATAAGTTTTAACCCTCTAACTAATTAAAATATATAATTCTAGTACTCCACCAACTTGAGTCATTATGTTTAACAGAGAGATAAAAGATTCATAGGATGCTAGTGGCCCTCAAACTATTACAAAGTTTAACTTTGGACCCTCCAATTATTAACTGATAAATTCCACCCCTCCAACTAATTAAAATATATAATTCTACCATTTCCATTAATTTGAGTTGTTATATCAAACAGAAACATCTATTGATAAAAAATTTGGAATGTGCCCAATCGAGTGTTTGACAAATTAAGAAGATTTAGATCTAGTGATGTAAAGTTTGGAGGAATTTCATCAGAGAATTGATTATTTGAGAGATTTAAAAAGTTCCAATTTGGAAGTAAACCAAGACTTGTTGGAATATTCCCAAAAAATGAATTGTATGCCAAATTTATGCCATTAAGAGAAACACATGAACCCAATGAATTTGGAACAACACCAAAAAATGAGTTAAATTCCAAATGAAGACAAACTCAGTTAATTCAAGTTGCCTATCCTTGTTGGAATTTCTCTATTCAGGGTTTTGGGTTTAGATTTTTAATTGATTTTGGTCAAATTCAACAATTGGAGATTTGGTAAATTAGTTTACGAGTCAAATGAGGTAAAATAATTTTACCCTAGTACATATCCTGTGAAGATAAAGACATCCATCAATTATGCCCTTACCATGCACGTGGCGATATTTCTATTAGACATAATAGTTCAAATTGACAGAATGGTTAGAATTATATGTTTTAATAGATTGGAAGGGTAAAATTTATCAGTTAATAATTGGAAAAAGTTGAACTTTATAATAGTTTAAGGGCCACTGCTACGCATGTCTTGCTATTTTTGTTAAATATAATGGTTCAAATTGATGAAAGGGCTAGAATTATATGTTTTAATTAATTGGAGGTTTAAAACTTATTAATTAATAGTTAGAGGGTCAAAAGTTCAATTTTGTAATAGTTTGAGAGTCATTGAAACATATTGCCCTAAATGTAATAGAGTCATTCAATTCAATGTATGTGAGGTAAAAAAGTGATTAAAAAATGCGTTAATGTAAAACTTTTTTTTTTTGGGAGAAAATGACAATCCAAATGTGTCCTCAAATTTTTTGAGGCCGACGGGGTGAAAAAATTATTTCGTTATCTATGACTATGACATTGCTCGTGACGGTACTAGACTGGGGAGCTTTACACCTGTCTTACCTCCTGTGCCTATATATATGGGAATGAATAAGAAACACCATATATGGTAGTATCCACATAAATTTGGGCGATTTGCATGCCTATTTTTTGTGTGTACAAGTTTTGAATTAATTTTTTTTATATATTGACAGTATATACATTTTTATTATTAGATGTATGACACATAATTCGAATTTAAATTTGAAATCTAAATTTTATATATGTGTCGTGTATCCAACCGTAATAATGCATACACTGTCAGTATATATACAGGATTTACTCATAAGTTCTACCCAGGATATCACTCCAAGTTATTTTTGGTGGCTCCCATTTGGCATCCAGTTAAATGGCTTCTGCTTCTGTGACATCAAGTTGATGAGTGTGAAAGATATACTCCCTACGAGTAAGACGAAATTTGGGACTTAAATGCTGTCTGTTGCAGACCTAAAACGACTGAATTCTTTTGCCAAAACACTGTTGCCAACTTAATTTTTTTGGACTCCAGAAGTAAATGATGGCAATGATGGTATAGGCTCAGTTAATCAATCAGCCAAAATAAATAGCTGTAGCGTCGAGTAACAGTCGTTAGGTATGCATCATCGCTCACAACAAGTTCGAAAATATAAATATGCCTTTAAAATTGTGGGGACTTCAAAAACTACTCCAGTTGCAAAGAGTAAAAGACATGTAATTTCTTTAGGAAGGCAAATTATTTCAGTAGCACATAAAAAAATAAATGGGAAATAGTAGCGTCCCACGCCCACCTCATGTCTCATTTTTTTTGTTTCACTTGAGGACTCGTGATGCTCAAGGTAACGTAAGAGTCCAACGATAACGACGCAAAGATTCAATTCTCTACCACAATATTTTGGTTAGTTCCATCTTCCGGAGGATTAAGAAAATTCCTCTCCGGAACACTCACTTTCCCCGCACTTCGTTTGAATTGAAGGGAATGGAGAAATCAGAAAAAGAGAATCATTTTCCTTAGTTACAGAGATTTAAATAAACGAAGAAAACTTATTGTACTTGAATAACCCTTTGTACTTGAATAAAAGTGTTTATTGAGAAGTCAAAGCTTTAATTTTTATTATTATAAATGATGGTCGAAAACGTAAATCGATGGAATAAAGAATAGAGTGCTTTTCAAGGAGCGAAGGCGAATAAAATGCAGAAGATTATACCCATTCAGATTTTACTACTACTCAAGAATCACTTCGAGAAAAAGTAATTATTGTGAACAACAAATTTGGTCATAAAAACTATGATACAAGGTACCCAAAGATCTGTGACCCCCCTAGTGACTTGCAAATAAAGGTCACCATCGACACTGTCACAAAGAATTGGGTTCCATTCTTTCTCTTCTTTCCTTTTTTTTTTTCTCAACTTTTATTTTTGGTGGTCCTAATTTCTCAAACTAGGCATGGAAGTTGGTGTGCTACGTCGTTTTCCATCATTCGTACCAGGAATTTCTGTCTATTCAAATATTTTCAGTTTCAAAAACAGCAATGGCTTTAAGCAAGTTATTTTTCCATTTCATTCTCTTGACTAAAAGGTACATCAAGCGGACAAACTATTATAGAGTTGTAAAACTAGAAAAAAGGACAAAAAAAAAAAAAAAGGGTTCCTGGCCTAGTAAGGGTGGTCCAATAAAGATCATTAGGATTTAAATTAACCAAACGAGCTTGTTAATTTGTTTTGTGTGACTTGCAGCAGAAATTTCAATTCTCGATTCGAATGCAATAAACTATTAAACCCAAACATTAATTAGGTTGTCACCCGAGATGGGATAATCCGGCTGGCGTTGAAGTTTGAATTGGATGCATTTCCATTGCTTCGCCAACTAAGACAATGCTAATCCAAACGGAATCAAATTTTTGCCATGTTATTGCCTCAGTATCCGAAATGTTTTTGCCGCAGCAACATTTCCATACGAGGATTAGATCTCTGTCACTGTTCAACACTTCTTATTGACTCATGAAGGATATTATAGGGTTTATTTGGATAGTTTATTATTTGCACAAATTTATTTGCTTGTATTATAAATATATTTTTCAAACACCTTTTTATCTCACATGCTTTATATTTAAAAAGTATTACAGTATTTTTTTTTGTAAAAAATTATCCCAAATAATCTCTTATACCAAACACACTTATAATTATTTTAATTAAAACTTACTGTGGCAATAAAATTGTGGCCGTCTTCTTAATCTTGAAATGTGCCGAAGTTCCCTGTTTGACGCGCTGCCAAAGGCATAAACCATATGGGCACTGGCAGACGATTCGTTAGCAATTTATTTGACACAACATATGGATAATTTTATAAACCTCCCTTAAGGTTTCTAACAATTTCACTGAACTCCTCTGAGATTTAAAAAATTACACTTACCTCCCTTGATTTGATAGTTTTAATAACAAAATCATAAAATAATATTGACTTAGTCAAATTTTTGAATGAATACCCAAAAATGCCCTTGTGTAATGAATTTTAATATATTTTTCTATATAATTATAAAATTATCTAGTATAATTATAAGAAAAATGTACCAAAATTTTCATGTCCATACCTACTATTTGATAAACAACTATAATAATAATTTCATTACTATGATAGGATACTTTTGATGATATTTTATTATGGATTTATATTTATAGGATAGAAAAGAAAATATTGAAATAATTCATTTATAGTTTTTGAATTTGTTGAGCAGTGAAATTATCATAATTTAGTAGTGGTTTTGGGCCATTTATTTTTTATTTTTTATTAATTTTAATACCAAAAAATAGAAAACAAAGATCAATAAAAATATAAAATTACATATAAAATTAACTCGTGGCACAAATCACTAGTTCGATATTTGGTTACAATAGAAACTAGAGATAATAGTGATAATTCTATAGTTTTATTGGCAAAAAATTAGAAAAGAAAGGAATAACAAGAAAAAGGAAAAAAAATAATTTTAAAACTCAATATAAGTATAAGCACACCAAATAAGGGAATTTCATTAAAATATTTAAGGGAAAAATTATCATTTTAAATGATAAGGGAGATATGTGTAATTTTTCAAATTTTAAGGGAGTTCAGTGAAATTGTCAGAAACCTCAGGGAAGGTTTCTGAAATTATCCCCAAAACATATGGTTCCATGTCTCCTTTTCGAATCAATGAATGCTGTCATCCGATGGAAAAATTGGCCAAGTTTCACATCTCGAGCCATAGAGTAAATTCTCAGACAGTGATACTTTTTAAGAAGAATTTCAAAACAATGCATTCACTGAAAGCATTTTTTAAGCAGCACATTTAGTGAATGCATTTTTTTGGACAAATAATAGAAGAACTGCATTCACAGAGTATGTCTTTTGGGAAACAACACATCTATCAAGTGCATTTTTCACTTTCCGGGAAGAAGTTTAAAAAACACCACCGTTTAAGAAGTGATTTTAGAAAATTCCACTTTTTGGGAATTTATATCGAACCTATAGGCCCAAAAATGCAACCATAGTTTCAATAGCTAAGTCCAACTATTTGAACTCCACCCTCACTAACTCAAAATAAATATTTCAAGTTGGACTTGAATGCTCAACTACTACTCAGTATTGTTCTACGAACTCTTCCTTTTAGACTTTGTTCTAGAGGTACTTTTTCGATATAGGAAGTGGTCCACTCAGTTTAGTCGGATTCTAGAGGTACATTTTCGATATGGAATGGGATATCACATTCATCCTTTCTTTTTGTTAGATTCATGGGTAAAGGGTTATGTCTCACATTGGTTCGAGAAATAGAGAAAGATCGGTTAATATGTGAATAAGGGTCTGAAACCTAATAGTTTAAGTTTTTGGATCAGAGTTGGGTTCCTGACTTACATATTGGTCTCTTTGGTGAACTCTCTCAAGATGTTTCCCCCTATCAAATTGGTATCAGAGTTTCAAATCACGATATTGGGCTACTCATGAATAAGTTGATTTTTCTAGGAGTTAGACCAGTGAAAATTCTCTTCTTGATTATGGACCAATGTGCCAAAGTACTAAGAAATTTGACTAGTGTTAGATCAGGTGTGCCATGGATTTAGCAGGGAGTCCGGTTGATGTTAGACCAAGGAACCAAAGGTTAGCAAGGGTCTAGAATGCAGTTTGGATGTTAAAAGAAGAGTGGGTCCATGTTTAGGAGAAGAGATGACTTTAGGTGATAAGGTAGATTTGCGTTGAGTATTAAAATGGGTCCGTTGAAGGACTTGTAAATTTGGGTTTAATATGAGGAGTTATTCATGAAGAGGAAGATTTGTTAGATTTATAAGTAAATGATTGTATCCCACATTGATCCGAGAGATAGAGAAAGAGCGGTTAATATGTGAGTAAGGATCCGATACCTAATAACTTAAGTTTTTGAGTCAAAATTGGATTCCTGACTTACATATTGGATTTTTTGGTGAATTCTCTTGAGGTGTATCCCCCTATCACCTTTAGGCAATGTTTTTAACCCGAACCGAAAAACCTTCTGGTTCACGGTTCAACCAGTTCAACTGGTTCAACCCCAGTTCAAAGATTTAATATTTTTTTATTCATTTTAGTATATAAAAATGTTGAATAAAACTAAAATATTTATTTTAGTTTTAAATACTTAATAAAAACCGATTGAACCTCCTGGTTTTTACCGATTCAACTGGTTCTTGACCGGTTCAATTAATTCTTTGGCTTTGTAATTGAACCGGACCAGAGGCATGGTCGGTTCGCTATTCAACCGGTCGAATCGGCCGGTCCGGTCCGATTTTCAAAACATTGCCTTTAGGTTTTGTTTTCTAAATGTGGTTTCTGCAATTAGGTCGATATATTCTAGAGGTACTTTTTCGATTTGGGATGAGGTATAACATTTACCTCTTCTTTTAAGCTTTATTTTTCTAGAGATGACTTCCGTCCTCAGATCGACGTGTCACATCGAGCACATCCCTTACGTAGTCGTACCATAATATCACGTCAACCAATCCTCGCGCAGAAATTGTATGAGATTCGTTCACGCTAGAATATCACACAAATGATAAACCAAACTTTTGTATAATATCATCATTTGTATAGATGTGATGAATGTGAAGTAAACGGATAATTAAAAAATTGACGAAAGGAACATATAAAAATAATTTTAAAAAAAACTCAAACAAGATTTTCTCCCAAAACTAGCAACCCAAACAGGATTAGATTTCAACTGCCCGTGTGGTAGAGGGCTATGGGACTTAAGAATGTGTTTTCAAGCGGAATAATGGTTTGGAAGACTTCTATGGGTTTCATTGCTCCATTCTATGGGTTTTAGCCGTTTAGCCGTTCCGATATTGTCAGGTGTCTCGCTTTGCGGGCTTCTCATTTCAACTGATATGAGAAATAAAAATATTCCCGAGAGTTTCACACACGTATGCCTGCGGAAATGATTTCTTCTGCCAATAAACTTTGACCTGAGGAGAAGTTATTAGAAACTGATCATTGCAGTAAAAGTTTAACAAGACAACACGAGGCATTGGAAATGATGATCAGAATATCAACCACCGAAAATTTAGAGTAGTATGGCCTGCGGGCCGGCTGTTCTTCTCCTTTAACAATGAAAAATGCCTAATCAAATGAGAACAACCTTTGCATAAATAACTACACAAATTCTATTTGCTTAAAAAAGCCAATTTCCAATAATCACTTTCTCGTTATGAGCCTTAGAAATGTTGAAGTAAGCCAGATAAAGTCCAAACGTACACCCTGAGGAACTCTATAACATCCCTAGAGCTTCTACACCTTTTTGTCTTTTCCTTTTCTTTTACCCGACTGCCCAAATGAGAGTATGAGATTGCTTCCTCATAGTGTACAATCAATACAATCAATGACTACTAATAGAATACGATCACAGTATCCCATTTGTGTTGTTATACAAATTTGTATAAGAATTTCACAATGTATCCCCACAAGAGGAAAAGTCATGGGTTTCAGTCTAGTTTGAGTCTGATTCAATAACCATATTTGCATAGTTGTAAGTCAACTCTAGCTCGATCAAACTTGTGCTTGAGTTGGAACTTTAATCGACTCTTTTTTTTTTTTTTTTTTTTTCTTTTTCGACGGAGTGGGGTGTCCGGGTCAAGTCCGTAAAGGCGGCCCGACTAATCCCCACTCCGGCCCGGCCCAGCGCCCCAACCAGACCTAGCACGTTAAATGCACGGCGAACTGATGTTGCTGCGGAGGTTCGACCCCAGGACCTAACGGTCCCGAGGAGGAGGCGCCAACCACCAGCCCATTCACGTGGGGGCTGGAACTTTAATCGACTCGCAAGCAGCTTATTTCGTTCACTTCTTTCGTTCACTTATTTCGCAAGTCATTAGCCACCCTTATTTCGTTCACTTCACAAAAGTACAGTGGTCCTCAAAATAAATGCAAGGTAGGCTTTTTCGCAGCCCGTATGTTTTCATGATAGAGAACCATAACACAAAAGGAGCCACATAACCTTCTTGATCGAGTTACAATGTTGACTGTTGAGTGATCCGTTTAAGTCACCTATGGCTCCACAAAATTAATGGAACCAACGAGCCCATCACCACTATTATCATAATCAAGAAAGTACAAACTCTTTTTTCACCTAGGAAACAATACTAGAAACTTAATCAGGTCCACTAGCTAATAACAAAAGAAAAACAGCTAAATTTCTGGGATAACCAACTAAGCACATTCTTAGTTTGAGCACTCCTACTACACATGTTGATTATCCTTCGATTTTCTTTCAA
Organism: Coffea eugenioides; assembly: GCF_003713205.1. NCBI lineage: Eukaryota > Viridiplantae > Streptophyta > Magnoliopsida > Gentianales > Rubiaceae > Coffea > Coffea eugenioides. The sequence continues at coordinate 11,791,307 of NC_040044.1, forward strand.
ACCAAGCAATTGTTCTTCTTGGCAATTATAGCCTCCTTAAATTAACCTAGTCTAATGAAGATTATTACTTAGAAAATTGGTGAACCAGACGTGAAAGTAACCACATTGTCGAGGATATTATTCCAATATTTTCTGTTGTCTTCAAGATCACCACCACAGCTGCTATTGTCAAGATTGTAACAGGGTCCAATAGGGCTGGTGGAGTTATTGCCATCATCCGATAGAATGCTGGCAAAGCCTTCCATGAAACTCTGATGCCTTAAAGAGTTTTCTGCAATGTATCCAGCATCATCAGGGTTAGGGTATTCAATATTGTCATTATCGTCAAGCTGTATTGCGTTATCCATCACCTCCATGTCCATTCTTTCCCCAACCTCCACCTGGTGATCGTGTTGATTTAGTTTCCCTAGAGGCTTCCAGCTATTTGGGACAGTTTGTTTTGTCATTGTCCCAGAATCTACCTGTTGCTTCGAGTTTTCGACATACTCCATGACTGGAAAAGCTACATTTGCACCAAAACCAGCATTGGTACGAGGAACAGGGAGCATGTTGTCCGAGAAGTTTAAGGTAGAGTTTGGAGATTGAAGGTTTCCGTTAGAGGTGAAAAAACCATTAGTACTAGTAACGTTCTTTGTTGTCGTCCATGTTGCTTGCCATACTTTTAGTATATCAAGGCATGGTGGTTGGAACGAGGGTTTAGTTGGATAAGGAATGGAGGACAAGAGTTTTGATTCGCGAACAAGTCTAGCTTCGGCTTCAAGACGAGCACTTTCCCATTGAGCCATGTGACTAAGGTTCGCGGCATCCTTTTGTTGGCTGCAGCCAAAGGCGTTGGTTTTTGGCTTATGAGTTGCTGGATCGATGCCCATCTTGGTTAGTCTCTTCTTCAGATGTGTGTTCCAGTAGTTCTTTATCTCGTTGTCTGTTCGCTTCGGCAGATGAGCTGCTATGGCTGACCATCTATATCACCATTTAAAAAAATAGGTGTGTTTGGATGGACTATTATTTGAAAATTTTATTTGAAATGTAGTTTTTTTTATATGAGGTATATGAGATAAAAATATGATTATATGGTTGAAAAATATATTTGTGATTCAAATAAAATAATGAAAAAGAATATGCTAAACAGATGAAGCCTTTTATATGTGCTCGTACTATGAAGATGAAAAATACAGAAAATAAGTTTCATTTTTCGTGTGCAGGCCAATAATGCAAGAACAGTTGAACGCTTTTCTTTTCTTTTCTTTTTTCTTGGGGGGGGGGGGGGTAGGGGGGTGGGTGTAAGCAAGCATAGTTGATCATGCATGTTGCAGATTGATCTTCTTACCGGTTTCCAAGAAGTGCATGGAGTTGGATAATGGTCTGTTCTTCTTGCAAACTGAATTTTCCTCTCTTGATATCAGGCCTCAGATAATTTGTCCACCTAAGTCTACAGCTCTTGCCACATCTTTGAAGCCCTAATAACCAACCAAAGTACAAAAGTTATTTTTTGGCAGACGCTAGGATATAAAATAGTGCTCATGTTTTTTGTGAACGAGAGGGACCAAAACGTGCGCAAAGAAGCAAACGGTAACAAATTCCAAAAAAAAAAAAAACTACAAACAAAGGTAGATGGAGGTCACCAGCTTTTGATGGGAGGGCTCGCCAACTTCCATGGCCATGTCGTTCGATGTAAGTCAAGAGCTTTTGGTCTTCCTCGGCTGTCCACGTTCCTTTCTTCAACCCAACTTTGTCGCAGCATGGTGATCTTCCCATTTTAAAGGGCTAGCCAGTCAAGAATATGATCCCTTGATACTTGATACTAACTAAATCCTACTTTTATCCAGCGCTCCAAAAGATCAAACAGATATTCTGCAGAGAAATAGAGAGAAGGATATATAGAGGAGGATTCTTGACTATTGACACCAAAATGACAATGTGTATATAATATATGTATATACGTGTATATATATATATATACAGGGAAATATAGTTCATTAATCCATGGGACCGAAATGTACCAAGAAGATTTATAATCCAAGGGTATATTTTTATTTTGGCTCAACTAACAAAATTCATGTTCATTCATTATTTCATTTCATTGTACCATCGCCGTCTGTCTATGTAGGTCAATTCTCTTTGCGCACGGTTGTGAATACAGTACATAAGTGACAAGGAGAAACTGTATTCTCTCATGGCTGCAGACTCCCAAAGTTCAAACTAGATATCTTCTTCCTCTTGTACAGGCACCTACTCGCTTTTTGAAAATTTTATACAGAAAAATTAAATTATTAGTTTTTTCTTATACTAACACTCTATGCATTAGTGGTTGCAAATAATTTTAATTTCAATATACATATCAAATTTTATATATGTGTTCTAGTTTATAAAATATCAAACGAACGAAGGATTGAATCAAAATTGTATCCATGATTACTTTAATACAGAATTCGCATGGTAAACATACGTGTTGGTCTTTAGTATTTTAGCACTTCCAATCTACTATCCATCCATTTGCTCATATCGCTCCTTATTCCACATTCTAATTAGTCAGCCACCTGTCCATTCACTACAATTGATAAAATCACAGAATAATTCAGCTACACTTAATCGGATGCGAAGCGGTAGTTATGCTTATGTTTGAGATGGCTTATGGAGTTATGTTTTGCATTGATGACTTTTATTTGTTATCTAATGTAGAAGAAAGAAAACTTTGAATCAGTCAAAAAGTTATGCAGCAAGGAGAACCTAAATCAAAATCCATTCCAAAACATGTTTATTGACTATTCTGCACTGTCCCTTTTACTTGAATCGAAGCCCTCCAATAGCAATTTTGTCCTTTTACAACCTTGATCTTGTTGTTATCTTAATTAGAGGTGTCAAAATGAGTGATTTTGAGCAGGTTTAGGTAATTTAAAATGAGTCAATCCATTTATAATGCACAATAAGTTTAATTACCATTTTTATCCCATCTGTGCACTATGTTACAAAATTACATACTATTTAATAATTGAACAATAATAATATAAAACTTTGGACTAAATAATACGAAAGTTAACATAAAAACTTAATTAAAAAACTTCTAACCCCCTAGCATTTTTTTTGTGCATAAATTTACAGTTTCATTTTGGAAAGGTAGGAAAGGAAGTTAGAGTTTGCCCTAAATTGGTAATGCTGAAAAATGAGCAAATTAAGAGAAAATAAAATAATAAGATAAAACCAGCAAATAATAATAATAATAATTGAAATAAAAGTAGTTAGCATCATGACAAAATGAAGAAACCGAGGAAAAAAATTTAAGTAGGACATCATGACAAAATGACTATATATAGTCTCTTTTATTAAGAGAATAACTGAGCCCAGAAAAAGAAAAGCACCAATTAATTCTTGTCTCTTCCACCAAGAATGATGATAATTTTCAGCAGCGCCTTTTAACAGATCCATGTATTTTTGCTGTGCAATAGAGAAAGGATTTGGAACCATGAAAAAAAGAGATTAAACAATTATTGGCCAACTTATGAACTTGAAATTGGATATATATCAAGAAAATACAGATGAAAACACGATAAAAAAAATCTCCTAGTGTATAGTTATTCTTTATCTTTAAGTTAAAAATTGGCTAACATATTCTCCTATCTTTCCATTAGGTTCTCCACTTTCTGATGCTGCGTTTGGTCAAAGTTGATGAAGAAATTAGGATACTATTGCTGAAGACAACTATAAATGAATGTGATTGTGGAAATAATTTTAAATGAGTTAATTGGGTTTGATGGATTATATAATTATATCTATTTATTAAATAAATATTATTAAATAACCCATTTATACTTATATATAAAAACTTAAGATACCCGTACCCAATTACTTATGGATGGGTATCAGTAAATTATTAGCCTTGGATGTAACGCTCTGAGAGCTTTCAGTCCGTTTGGCATAACTTTCGGCTTTGTGGATACAAGTATCTTTTTTTCTTCTTTTTTTTTTTTTCCTTCTCAAATCAGCAGGATTGTGGATACAAATATTGCCAAAGAAAGAAGCTAAATTAATCTTAACTGAAATCATTACTAATTAATCACAACGGCTACAAACACCACTTCCACGTACTGTACATTAAATGTTTTCTTGAACTTTTATTTTGCAGATTCAATTCTTTTTTTTCTTTGATTGTATTTCCACTTTATGCTTGTTTGTAGCATTAAACATAAAAAAAAAAACTAGTTAATGTTCTAGGAGATTACAGATTCGGCAGATAAATGAAACAATTATGAAGCAGCTTATCATGTATACGTTTTTTTTTTTTTTTTTTTTTTTTTTTTGCACTTTCAATTATAGAGAGAGCAGTACTGGTTGTTAATGGCAACTAAGTGCCATAAGAAGTAGGAATTTTAGAAAATCATAAGCCAGTCAGATAGCTGCATAAATAAAACTAATGAGGAAAAGGAGTTTCACATTGATATCCAAGTGTAGGAAGTCGGAACTAAAAGAAGAATGTATTTTGGCATGAATTAACATTCTTTAAAACAAAAACAAAAAAGTTACATCCCTTTGATAAAATTCAGATCAAACTTCTTTCTTAACCTAATAACTTCGAAATGCTGCATGCGGAGGCTTAAAGCATGAGCCTTCTAGTTGTTAATTGAAGTTACAGATGCGAAATCGAAAAAAGGTGAAAAACTGAGGGGCCGTCACAAAATAAAAAAAAAAAAAAAAAAGGGACAGGTAACATGGGCTTACCATCAATATTGTTGCTAGTCACGTATTTAAAAGTGTCACCTGTCCGTAATTGCCACAATTTAAAGGTGAGTACGAGTAATTTAATTATGTGAATTAAACGACACCTAGACATTTGTCTGGCTCAGTAAATACCAGCAATGAGTTTTAAGATGGATTTATTGCCTCCACCAGCAACAACAAAGGCAGCAATATCATTTATAAATACACGATTCAATGAAAAATTTATCAAATGAACAAGTAAGATAGGTAGCAATAATTTTACCCTCCATCGTATTAATGAGAAAGCGTGTAGGACTGAACCCATTGTTTAGCATACAATACAAGGGAACAAAAACGTTTAATTTCTCTATTTAGTCTTTGAACAAAATTCGAGGAGTCATTACAAGATTTTGTTATTGTTTCAAGATTTTTGTTGGCCCCGCGATCTGTTTTGTTTCGCTGATCCTGCATGCCCCTCCTCCTGTTCATAAGCTTGGAATTGCACTTTTATAGGGCAACAAGATGTATTGAAGATGGACGTTATTGATTCGGGAAAACATTGTTGAGTAGAAATGAAGAGATGCTCAGATGGCAATGATGCTACCTTTCATCTTTACTAATATACCATTAATGATTCTTGAGTAGAAAATGAATGGGGCAGTTGCCAGTTACGGTGTGAATTTGCTATAGGCAGTGTGGTGTATTAAATAAAAAAGGCAAGAGGAGGTCTCTTTCTGGAAAAGATTGCTGAAACGGTACAATTGTGCAGCAACTCTAACTCTAGCCCAGTCCAGCTGCAGCAGGTACGATGCATGGTAAAATTGATAGCTGCATTAATTTTCTTTAAAAGCAATCACTGCAACATATTACAATCTGCGTTTTGAAGACGCTAAAAGCATTATGCTTTATTACATGCTCAAGGACAGTTACGTTCACTTGGAAATGCAGCAGGCCTTTGCATTGACAAATCACAAAAGGGTTGCAAGTTGCAGCTTTAAATGGTGTGTAAGAATGGATGTTGCTGTACTGGTACATATGGAAAACATCGACAGTCCCCCCGCAAGAGCCTGCATTTCCGCGTGCAGAATCAAGGACGAACACAATTTATAAAAGGTATGCTACAGCCCCTGTCCATCAAGAATTGCTGTCAAATGCTAGTTGGCTAAAACTAAAAGGACTCCGAGAACTGGGAGGATAAGTGGCTGAGGGGCAAGTCGTAACTCTGTCCAGCATGAAGTAGATATGAAATGTTTGGACCAGTTACAGCTGACAGCGAGTAGTACTGGATGGATTGGAGGTAAACTTAATTTCGTTGCATTGACATGATCAAGAAGCCATCACGGTGAAATAAGTTGCGGAAACAGCGCGGCAGACCATAAGCAGGATAAATGATACATATTCGAGTGATTAACTTTTTACGACATCTAGTTACAGGACAATGTGCACTACTGATTGCAGTTAAATTCAAGTGTTAATTGTAGTACAACAGAGATGGTTGTTCTGTAGTTGCGTCCCAGGGGTGATGTTCTTGTCCCTGTGGCAACTACTTCCACAAGAATCAAGAATGGAATGAATGAGGCAGCTGAGTTGGTTTCTGACCTTTGCTCATGAAAACCGTTTAAAACAAAAAAATGAAGGTGATCAAAAGTTCAAAACTGCAGCATCCATGTACTAAGATCAGAAGACAAAATAGTGGCTGATGCTTTGGAATGTGCATCTATGAAGACTACTAAGTTAATTTGTTGACATGAGCTCGTTAGAATGAGGAAAGCCCTGCGATCTGGCGGAGTTTCTCATATGAAACCCAGAACACAAATTGCCAAGGACCAAGCCTTGCCCATGTGGGAAAGAATCCCTTCCACAGTGCGCCAAATCCTTCAATTTTAACAGTTCTGACGAGACAATCAAATGAATTCTGATATTTTGCCTTCCCATCGACACCAGTTGCCTCGTACATCATTCTTGTTTTAACTACATCTGCAGGACAGCTCAATGCTGTTGCTGAAAGACCAGACATAATGGCAGATAAAGTGTGCGCATAAATATTATCTTCAGCGATCTGGTTTTGTATAACAAAATGTTTTGCATGATCATAACAAGCTAATTCTCCCATGTTCACCAAGAAGGCTCTCTGCACATTTGGGAAGACGCCTTTCCAAAGTCCTCCAAATCCTTCCTGAGAAATAATCTTGTATAAAGCATCAAATGGCCCCAGGTACCTGGGCCTGAGACCTTGATTCACCATTCGTGTATCTGCTTGCATCCTCACTTTAATGAGGTCAGCCGGGCTGGCCACTATCTAAGTATTAATGAGTAAACATCTAATCAAAAAACCTTCTAAACCAGCAATAATAACAGGAGAGACTTGGCAAGGAAGACAAACTATTTTGGGTTTGATAGAAAGAACTTCAGAAAACTTATCCCATCACAAGAAGTCCCTTGGCATAAACTTGTGTGGGAAAAGGGGTTCATTCATTCATTCTTTGATTGTTATGCAAGAACAGACTATATACCAAGGATAAAATGAGGAAGTGGGGATGCTTAAGTGGTACGTTTGAATGTGTTGTGTGGTGGTGTGGAGGAATCGATGAGCCATATCATTTTTGAATGTCTTGTTTCCTCTTTTAGCTGTAGTGTGGCAGAAAATTCTAAAAATGGTTTCAGTTTTCAGGGGACCCCTGCCATGGTCAATGGAATTGTCCTGGGTTTGTGAGCATTGGATGTCTACATCTTTTATTGATAAATTTCGAAGGCTTGCTCTAGCTGCCTCTGTGTCCTTCGTCTGGAAACCTATAAATCTGGTGCTATTCCAAAGTGGAAATGTATCTGTTGTGGCTATGGTAGGTCAGAAAATTGAAACCATACAGTATATAGGAGCCTCATGGAGAAATGTGCCAAAGACAGCAGAATTGGTTGCTGATTGTTGAATGGGGCATTTCCCATAAGTGCTTTGATAGATTTTGATGAATTGCATAGAATTCTGGGTCGCGAATATTTGTAAAGATTCATTGATGTATAGATACCCTATGCTACGTTTTATATTTTTCGGTTCTGTATCAATAAAATTTTGTAGTTGTACTTTGGAAAAAAAAAAAGAAAAAACTCTATGCCTCATTACATGGTGCATTTTGAAGCGGTCGCCACTTGCCAAAACAAGAAATAACTCCAACAAAGAACAAAGCATTCCCCCTAGTTAATGAAATCATAATCTTGCTACGTGCATTACAAGCATACTACTTATAATCCTTCATTCTAGTGATACTGGAACATTTTTGTTAAAGATTACAAAATTAAGCAGCATTACTAGCACATGTAACCCAAATTTTCAACTAATCATACATGCACGTTCAGAATGAAAAAAAGAAAAAGAAAAAGCAGCATTAAAGGCTCATTCAACCCAAAAATGCCCAATCCGATCATACAAGAAGTTCAGAATAATGGAAACAATAAGCAATAGAAGCTTATCCAATCCAAAACTTTCGTTCAAGTTATACAAGCATGGCACAAACAACGGCCAAACAGCATTACAAGATTACTCAATCCAAAATTCTCTTTCCAGTCATATGGGCACATCCAAAGCAATGAATTCAAGCAGCATTGCAAGCTTATTAATCCAAATTCTTCAGTCATATGGGCACATTTGGAATAATTGCAAAAAAAAAACCCAGCTTCTAGCTTACATAATCCACATTTTTCACAGATACAGGCACATTGGAAAATAATTTTAACAAAAAGAGGAAAACTAAAAGTAGCGACTTTACAAGCTTAATCATCCATTTCTTCATTCTAGTCATGCAGCCATATTGGAAAACAATGAAATTAGCAGCATCGAAACCTCAACTAATCCAAGTATTCATTCTAAGTCTCTAATGGACATGCTTAAAGTTTTATCAAAATAAATTAGAAGAAAAACAAAGAGTAAATACCTGAGCTATTGCTCCAGAAATGCCACCAAGAATTGGTTTTGTCGATAGAGAAAGTGGATGGTCCGAAGGGCGAATTTGGGCCCTTAAATGCTCATAACCCACAATCCGGATAGGAGTATAAAATAGATGTCTTAAAATTGCCGGGGACAAGCCATTGTAGAGCCCGAAAAGGCCGTCGTTGCGGAGGATTTGGTAGGCGATTTTGAAGGTGTTTGTGGTGGCCCTGGTGGGTTTAGGGGTTAACGAGAGGGCTGACTGACGCTCGCCGTGGAGCTGGAGCCGGGTTTTAATCAGGTCGATCGGAAATGTCGAGGTTTCAGCCACCATTGCTGAGAGTGACGTCAGCAGAATCTTCTTTGAGTTGGAGTTGCTGGTGGTGGTTTCGCCGTCGCCTCGGGACTTCATTGAGTCAGCTCCAGCGTTGCCGTTGGCAGATTCGGAAGTGAGTGAAGGAAGCGTGCGGAAAAGTGTAACGACTTTTCAAAATTATATATACCTTTCTACATATAAAGCATGACGAGGCGGTTTGGAATTAAAATCTGGTGTCATTTTTTAAATTTACTGGTGATTGTGCGCGCATATATATATATATATATATATATATATATGAAAGTTACTATTTTAATTAGACTCTTGGCATAGCTAATTGGAGAAAATTATCGAGTTATGAGTTATATGAGTTTTACCTATTACTAAAATATGCAATGTTGAAGCATTACCTTCTACTAGTATAAATACCCGTGCTATGCACAATAGATTACAACATTTTTGAGAAAAATTACAATCTATAGAGGAATTTAAAAATAGTAAATGTTGTAATCACGGGCACATTAAAGTATATTTAAAAAAATGAAACTTTGTAACAATAATTCAATATATGATAAAAACATCTCCATTATTTATAAACTATCACTTTGATGAAGGTTGGATTCTGAAAAAAAATATAAATATATATCATAAATTGAGCGACATAAGGGTCCAATTAAATATAATTGAATATTTAATTTGATAAATAAATGAAATATTTACAAACATTTTGCCTTCGATTTGATAATCTTCTACGAAGGCGTGAACATTCCTCACACCAATCAACTCTGAGTACGAACGCCAGTATTAGGGGTTAAATTAATTCTGTTGATTTTTGTGGAGTTCCAACTATAAATGAGAATGCACGATTTTTGCATGAATTAATATGTTGGTCGAACAATGCACCTCCATTTTCTTGACAATTAAAAGCATACATAATTCAAAATTATCTTTTGTTTTAGACAGTTTTAAATAATATTGTATAAAAATATATACATATAAATAATGTATACCTTTGTTTTTAAATCTCTAAGATAAAAAGCATCACAACAATACATGAATCGTGCATGCCTGTCTTGAAGAGTGAGGTATAGGTTACCACTGAAATCTCTAACTTCTATGTTAACATTGTATCTGTTAAGAATAAATTGTGATGTATGATGTAAAAAATTATATTAAAATTCAAAATATATGAAAATAATTACCTGACAATAGTGTCGACTACGTCATTACAATGGATACACACCATTTTTACAAAATGAGATTGACATGGTTGTCCACAATTTTTGCATAACTCATGGAACATATTGTCTATGTTGATACTTTGAATGTAAGCAAGTATCCGAAAATATTTAATCTAAAACAATCCAAAGAATGTATAGATTACAATTATTAATTCGAAACTACATGTAGATACTTGTTCATTACTTAATTAATTGAAAGGAATTGTACCGTAGGTATAACTGCACATTCGGATATCAATATTCTCTTAGCATTTGATATCAATAATGCTTGGGATATTATAAAACTGCATGACCGCAACCACGTCACTAATTTCTGAGCACATTTATCATTCTCAAACCTGCAAATTTTTCAAATATATATTCGCAAGAGTATGAAATATTATTAATAATTTAATATTTTGATATTTGTAAAACTTACCAACTGTGTAGGTATTGAGCAAAATCCAAGTAGTAATTGACATACAATTTGCTTGTTCGAATAGTATAAAGTGACGGTCCTGCACAATGTGCTATATTTATTGATAAATTATAAAAATAAAATAAAATAAAGTGAAAATAATTTGGGAGTGTTTAGTTGGAGTTAACTTCTTGTTTGAGGAAAACGTGGGGTGTAATGTGACCATGATATTTTTTACGAAATAAATTAAATGTAAAATGCTATAAAAATAGAGTTGAAAGTGGGAATGATTGTGAAGGTTTGTTGCTAAAAATTCCTTCTCAAATTTATATAGATATAGATTATCAAAATTAACTTTTGAAAAAACAACTAATCTTGTTTTAACCATGCTCTTATCAAATCATATCATATATATACTTATGTATCAAAATAACTATATATTTTTTCCCTGTACTCTCAAGCTCCTATATATCCTCAAAGCTTATCTTCCAAATTTAAAGATTAAATTTTGAAAATCAATCCTAATCCTAATCCTTCAAGTTTACACATCAAAATTTGAGAACACAATTTACAAACCAAAATGTACTAGACAGCTGCGACTAGGAGAGGAGAGGAGATCTGGGTTGGGTTGGGTTGGGGGGGAGGGAGAAGGAAGAAGGGAAGGGAAATGAAAGAAGAAGAAGGAAGAAAGAGAGGGAGGGGGGGGAGAGAGAGAGAGAGAGAGAGAGAGAGAGAGAGAGAGAGAAGAAGAAAGGGCGTGGTGACAATGGGTGGTAATGGTGGATCATACTTTTTATTTTTAAAAAATTACTCCAACAATATTAAAAATTCGGTAAACACCCCAATAAATAACTACAACAACATTTTTTTTCATGTACATTATTACATAAAAGTAGTCCATACAAAACCAATGCACGCACTTATGAAAAATAAGTCTCAAAAGATCTAATCCATACGAAACCAATACACACACTATTGGGCTTGATAGTGTGCTAATGGCACTTTTTGATAATTATTTTTTATTTGATAGACATATTTATTGTGTTACTTATATGCAAGTCGAATTGTTAAATTTAATCGTGCCTTATCTATGTGAGTAATATTTTATTATTATAAAATGTCTATTGTGTCCCATATTCCAAAAATAATGTAAAATATTCATTTACAATACTTAAACTCGACCAAGCTTAATTGAACTTGTTTAAACTTGATTGAGTTAGACTCATTCGATTTGAGTTCGAGTAAGTTAAAATAACTATTGAATCGAGTTTGAGTACAAAGCTAAAGAATTCAGTGAGTTCAAACTCACATATTTTAGATCGAACCATACTAGTCAAGTTCGATTTGATTCATTTATATCTCTAACTAGAATTAGGCATTTCCATAGAGTGAGTTTAATCCAAACGATAATAAACCATTATATTTTTTATTGGATCTTTTAAATTCAAAAGAGTTAGTTCTTGCTCGTATCAGAGAATCATAAGTTTGGATAATATTTAGTACCATACTAGGAGGTGTGCACCGCGCATAAGCGCGGTGTGGATTTGAAAGATCGGCATGCCCAGTGTTGTTGAGTAAAGTAATAAGAAATTGGAAAGTAGAAAGTAAGAAATTTGGAAATTGTAATGAACAGCATATTTAACAGATAAGTAAAAAAACATTAATACCAATGAACGTAGATTTAGAAAACAGAATAAGTAGGTCTTCAGTGGTTAATGTTGAGATCATTGATGTTGAGGTTGTCAACGTTGTGAACTTCATCCATAGCGTAGTAAGTGATCATTTGATAAGCTGAGCGTTTGATCATTCTGAACTTTGATGTGGAGGGTTTGATGTAGCATGTAAGTATTTTTCCGTGGAGAATTGTTTGGAGATGCTGAGTTATATTTATATTCTGGTGAGAATAAAGTGTGAAAGGAATATAATAAGTTGTTGGGAAAAAGAGACCGAAACAAGTGATGCATAAAAGAAAATAGGTACTTACCTCCATTTGCAAATAGAATAGTTCAGCAGTTGAAAATTGAACTAGCTTTTCGGCTTCAGAGCCCATAGCAGTAAGACATAGAGTGCCAGTTGAATCCGTGATCCAAATGGAAATGCAAGCCCTGGAATTAATGAGGTGAAGTACATGCGATTGGAGGTATAGATTGAGTAAGATAAACAGGGTATATTATTTATAAGTACCTGGGTTGGAGATCAACTTTAACTTGGCAGTATTTGCAAGTTATTTTCCGTTCATCTACACAGCTGTTTGGGTGATAACAATTGGGACAAGCTATGTAGGTAAAATCTTGAGGTTTACAATCAAGCTCGACGACACCTCTAATCCATGCAGTCCTTGGTTTCTACATAGAATAATAAAAGCAATAGGAGGAGCAATAGGGAAATATTAACAAGGAAATATGAAAAAGAAGTTAAGATGTGAAATTGGTCAGTAGTATAAGAATTTTACGAAGTGAAGCAGAGCGGCTATGTCATGGATTTGATTGTAGTGAGGGGGAGGAAGAAGGATGTGCGGATTAGTATAACTGTGTTCATGGACCATCTGTGCTAGCTGAGGCGCGTTGTGATGATACCTAAAATAAGAAAGGAAAAGTTAAGGTGGAACAGAGTAATTGGAATGATGGAACATAGAGCGCCTAAAAAATTCTGACCAGTGATGCAGATCCGTTGCTTGTTGTACTATTGGAGATATCAAAATAGTGGTCGAATCTTGAGTTGAAAGACTAAGATCTGGGATATAAGGGAAAAAAAGGAAGAAAATATGAACAGCAAGATGAACGAAAAAGATTTTTTTGCTTATAAGTGTGATGGTGTTTTTTAAATAATAAATAGGAGGTATTTGGTTACAGTTCTGTGTTGTGACTTTCATTCTTATGCCAATGATGACTGGAAAATCGTTTTGAGCAGCTGCAATTGTAGGACCATTGGCTTGTTGGAAGTCATTCTTCAAAGTTAAAATGAATGGCCTCATGCTAGCAAAAACAGGAAGAATAAATATTTATGTGAATAGTTTGTTCGGATATATGATGTATGGAATAACTAAATGAATTAGCAGGTAAGGTTATTACTCTCGATCGGCAATGACATAGTCTCGAGCAATGGATGTTTCTCTGTCAGAAGTGATAGTTTTCACAGGTAAAGCATGTAGTATAATTCCCATGACATCTAAGGAAGTTTTAAAAAAAAAATCAGGATGCTAGTAATTTGTTGGCAGGTGGACAAGATATCGCATGGTGTGAGGACTAACTTACTTATAAGCTGATCAGTGTCAGCAATTACGGCTAATGTAGAGAAAGAATGTAGCTGAAAATGAAGAGGAAGAGAAGGCTGACCAGCCTCTTGAATTTCTTCAATTAAAGTATCTTCAGTAGCAATGAAATGAAATGGATATTGACTGATGGCAGTATCAGTAATTGGCGGAGAAACGAAAGCTCCAGAGATGTGGTATGTTTTAAACGGTACAAGCAGTTCAGTTGTTTGATCGAGAATACTTTGAGGAACATGCATTTCGACTGTCGTACCCTGTGATTAGCAAGTATTAAATTGTATTGAAGTTAGTTTGATGATTTGAAGGTAAAAGGAAGACTTGGATATATATTACCTCTGCGTCAGCAAGCACAAATGTTTGAAATTGTTGCTGAAGAATTGAGCTAGACTTCACATGTGTTGCTTCAATTGCCTGGACAGTAACTCCCCAGTGTTTCAAGGACGGATGAATAGCAGACAAAGGCATGGTAGAAGGGTTCATCTTACGGGTATTGTTTAGCAGGATGTACTTTGAAGAGAAGATTGAGCGTGCTGGGTATTTGCAGAGGAAACTAAATGTGATTTATTGGTAGTAGGTGATGAATATGTAGAAGAGAAATGGTAAATGATTTGTAGAGTGGTAGGAAATGTAAATATGAGTAATAAGTTGAGTGATGGGTTGAAAAGAGAACAAGTAAAGAGATTGGCAGGCATGAAGTTGCAAATCTAGCAATATAATGCATGCAGTAAAGGAATCTTTGTTAGGCCTGCGGCATTTTGTCTGCTAGTAGCTCTAGACTTTTTGATTTAAATCAAGAATTCCTTTTTTAATGCTTATAAGGTGAACGAATAATTTGGTGTAAAGTAAGATGGCTGTGGCTGGTACTGGAAAATTATACGAAAAGGAACAATAAGTATGGGCGCACAACTCTATATCTAAAGTGGAGAATTTGTAATATTTGTTATAGTGGATTGGTAAATACTGTAATTTAAATTATTAGTATATAAAAAGTATGAATGTTAATATTAAGGAGTGCAACTGTAAAGATTTTTTTATCTTAGTTTTTGTTATTTTTAAATTATACTTATATGATTTTAATGTGGCACCTATTAAAGGAAATAAAACACTTCAATTGATTATATTTTAATGTTATTGGCAATTATAATTAAAAAAATTTTATTAAAAATTATTTACGTATCCTTGGACTCAATCTTCTATTATTATACATACCAATCATTATTATTATATAAAACGTATGAATGTTGGTATTAGGCAGTGCAAGTGCAAGTAGTTTTGATTTTGTTTTTTGTTTTTTGGAAATTACCTTCATGTTTATATGTAATAGAGTGATGAATATACTATAATTTTGGCTAAACATAATATTGTCAATATTTGATATGTTAAAGTTTAAGTTATAAATGAAAAAGTATTTGGTTTATGATTTCAAATTGAATTCTAAGGGATATGTGAACTATATTGGAATGTTTTTTTGATTTGATAAAATTTTTAAAAGTAAATATTGCAAATAAAATGCACAGTGAAGGAATATTGTAGGGAGAAAAGAATAGCTTGGTTGCTGAGTGTTGGGTCATGCGTGATGTTCAGTTCATGTAGGTCACTGCATTGTCAGAAATCTGATAAAATTTTGCAGCAAGGGAATATATTCCTGGGCAGAGTAAATTGTTGGATATGTATTGCAGTAAAAATGAGACAGACCAGTCTTTTTTGTCGAGAAGCAGGTTAATAATAAACTGATTATATATTTAATGAAGGATTACATATGCAAGTGGATATCCGTCCACCATAAAAGTACAGCAGAAAGATATTGTACCAAGGGAAAATCTTCTCAATTCCATCACTACTAAAGATTAAAACAGCAAAGCTTGTCTGTGATTCTGGAATGAAGACAAGCGTATCATTATGCTGCAGATGATGGTCCAGAACAAACTTTCTCCAATTTTGTTTGAGTCGGTTGCGCTTTATTCCAACTTGAGTGATGTTGTTGCCAGTTTTTAGAACTATAGTTGGAGTTCTGTTACCATTTAAAAAGTGATCGACAAACCGAGGGAGTTTCTACAAATAAGAGAATGTAAGTTAGTTAATGAAGAAGGGTAAATTATTCTGCCGGAGGAAAGGTGTTTAGAAACGGTGGATAGAAAAGAAGATTACCAAGGAATTTGGATATGCTGAGTCAAATGTCTGATAAAAGCAGATTGAATTGGATAGATCTTGAGAGAAATCCAGGCTTAGTGATGAGGAAACAATTTGCTGATGAAGTGATAAAAAGGTAGGATCTGACAAGACGAAAGAATAATATTGTAAAATATAGTAAGTGGTATATACAGACTGCTAAATTAGAAAGGGAAATATAACTTGTGAACCTATACTGCTTTGCTGATGCAAAAGATTCGGTAGGGAAACTGTCCAACGGAGATAGACTTGCTTTTTCAGTTCACAGAAATGAATGATATCAAAAATTAGATCTCCAGCATGGCGAAGCAATAGCATATCATGCTCTTTGGTCATGTTGTGGTGACAATATTCTATCCATCCTTCTTCAAAGCTGCTATTTCTAACTGAGATAGTCCATCGTTGCAATCCATGTCTGAAGGTGATTGTAGTGTCATCGTGTTGGCTCAGCAATATTTGAAATTCAACAGGCAAAGGCTGTATGTTGCATAAAAAGGAAGGTCATGTTTGAACGCAAGTTGAAGAATAAACCATAAGAAATCTATAACATTGGAGACAAATATTATTACCTGTCCTTTGTTTTTGCATCTAATAAAAAAGCAATATGTTTGTGGAGCATTGTTCGTGCTGTGAGAGGAATTCATAGAAACGGTAGATGTTTGTGCCATGAAGGTGTTAAGACGAATGGATGAGAGCAGTTGGTCAGTGTAGTTGGATAAGTGTGAGCTATGAAAGCATAAAGAAAGAGATTTGTAGTAAATTGTAAGCAAAGGCATGCACATAGTAAGAAGGAATGGAAGAGGAAACAGACTTATATATATATACTATCAAGTGATTCCTGTTTATAGCAGCAGAACAAATATAATTGGTTGCGTGTTGGGCCAGTAGTTTAGTAGATGACAATGCTGATGTTCAGAGAAGTACATATTATAATTGATACTATATTTGTTATATCCACTGAATAATTAATGCAGAAGGAGATAACTCTTCAGTAAAATTGTGACTAAAGTGTTCTGGTGTAACTGAAGGGTAATGAGCATCGGATTGAAATGTAAAGGTGGAATAGCTGGAAAAAAGTAAATGACAGTAAAATGTCCTGTTAGAACAGCAATGGAACAAGACATAAAAGTTATTTTCATTTTAGCTGCAAGTTCCAACAAAGGGAATCAAGCACTGGCAGCATAGTTCCCCTAGGAGAATAAACCATCAAACAAAATAAAGTTCAAAGGAAGGGGATCAGGCATGGGTAGCGTGGTTTCTGAGGCAGAATAAGGCGGTGAACAAAAAGCAATTGATAGCAATATACAGTACAGCTACCTATTCGGAGTTATTAACACAAAAGGAAATAACACCAGTCTACATGAGCCTGGACTTCTTCTTAGAGCCTTCACTGACAGAACGGGAAGTATTATTGGCTTGATCAGCTAAGAGTTCCAATTTTTGAGTTAAACATTGTCTAGCCTTGGAAGCTGGTTTGGTTTCTTGAATAGCTGTGGCTCCTGTAAGAAAATCAAATTTGTTAACAAAGGCGAAATAGTAATATATGTCTATATACGC
Organism: Coffea eugenioides; assembly: GCF_003713205.1. Taxonomy (NCBI): domain Eukaryota; kingdom Viridiplantae; phylum Streptophyta; class Magnoliopsida; order Gentianales; family Rubiaceae; genus Coffea; species Coffea eugenioides. The sequence goes on from NC_040044.1 coordinate 11,808,869, forward strand.
TACATCTAATAATGATAGATGAATATATAGTCAATTGTATAATAGAATTAGAAGAACAAAGGAGTTTTTGAACAGATGTTTATGAGGCATTATTATTTGACCTGAGAAGGAAATGGAGGTTTTATTAATGTCATAGATACAATTAAATGTTACTGCTAAACAGTTAATACCTGAAGTGACGATGTCAGTGGTGTCAGATTGCAGCTCGATTAACAAAGTAGGATTTTTGGATTCAGCATTTTTAGATTCAGCAGGGGAATCAACAGCATCACTATTGAGAAGTTCAGAATAGTAGATAACTGTATAGCGTTGTTTTGCATCAGACATTTGAGCCTGCACTGGTTTTATATGTATGAGAAACCACTTGGACTCCAACTCCTTATGGACAGCCTCCAGAGGGAGCTCAATGTTCTATAAAAGGAAAATATGGACGGGAAAAATAGGTGAGTGGATAAGCATTATATTCACAATGCAGAAGTCTGCTACAATAACAATTAAATGGAAGGGATAATAATTTGACAGTTATTTTTTGCAAGGAAAACAGGCCTGCTTAAAATGGTCCATTATTTCAAGAGCAGTGAACTTTAGCAGCTTTTCAGCTTGTTCTCCAAAAACAGAAGCTGTGATGGCACCAGTATCATCACATAAATCCATATCAAAGCGACACCTATAGATGTATGTAAATTTGAGTGAGACATATGTGTTAAAGAATAGTTCTAAATACAGCTTTCCCCATAAACATCGAGGAAAGCTTAGGCATAAACTCACAGGATTTCTTTTTGAGATTTTACTTTTAAAAAAACTCAAATTCTGCAGCAGCAGAATACCACAAATTTTCGCTATTGCCAGTTTTCTCAAGGAGTGCTGAAGATAGAAAAGGAAAAAAAGAATGCATTCAAAAAACAACATGGATGGAGGATTCCTTAAATTCCACAAGAATAATCACAATTTCATTTCTTTTCAGCCCTAACACTGAGCTCATGATATGAACTACATAGCAAGTTCATCGATGATCAAATCAAGCTTGACCAGTGGCTAGTTAACTAACTAATCGCACGGAGCTAGGATGAGATTTAGCATTGATCAACTTGTCTAGCTCAACTCATGATATCAAAACCTTAACAAACCTTGTCCTTTTTCATGGACGCATCTTGCCAACTTAATTTAGTACAACTTTTTCCTTTGTAAATCATTATTTAACCCAAAAAAAAAAATTCAATGCCTACTTGTCACTTTCCGGGCCTCTTCTAGATGGAGCTTCATTCACATATGGATAATATCAAATTATCAACAGACTAGTAACTAGTAAACAAAGACACCCTTAATTTAACTCAATTACAACTCTAGTATCGAAGTAGTACCAAAGGTAAAGCACAAAATACAAGTAGCAATTACTGACCAGGATATAGAGCAAGGAAGAGATTAAAATGGTGCGATATCGACCGAGAAATGAGTCGGCCACAAAAGCACCCAAGAGCGGCAACATCTGCGCCGTGCCGGACCAAGCATTCACGTTCTCCGCCGCCGTAGCTGTGGACTGGCCGAGTGGCCCCGTCAAGTAACTGATCAAATTCACGCTTATTCCATAATAAACAAACCTCTCTGCCATCTCCACACCTGCAATAAAGACAACAAATGAAATTTGTTTGATTGATTTTTATTTTGCTTCAAATTTTACCAGCTCTGAATTTGAAAGTATAACGATGGTTTTGGCTTCCTACATATGATGAAAGATGCCGATTTCCAACGACCGGATTTGGACCGCTTGACAGGGCGGCCTTTATAGTCGACGTTTCCATCCACGACGTCGTCCAGTAACGGAGTTTCAATGGCGTCGGAAATGTTGGCCTCCGTGGCGGGAGATCCAGCCATGTTCCCAGCACCGTCACTTGCGGGTTACGTGGAAGAGATTTTTTTTTTTTTTTTTGTTTTTAATCTACTGTTGGTTTTAATTATTTTCCTAAGAGAATTGCAATTTTGGTCCCTAATTTTTGGTTTGTGTACTAAACTGGTCTTTAAAGTTTTGATCAAAATAAATCTAGTCCCCAAAGTTTCTTGTTGTAAACAAATTTTAGACAACTAATGTCAAATTCAATTTAAAATTAGTCAAAAGTTTCTTCCAAAAAAAAAAAAAGTTAGTCAAAAATTTTGACTTTACATTTTTAGTCCCCTAAGTTTCTTGTTTTAAACAAATTTAAGACAACTAACTTCAAATTCAATTTAATGTTAGTCAAAAGTTTCTTCCAAAAAAAAAGTTAGTCAAAATTTTTGACTTTACATTTTTTGTCCCTAAGGGGTTTAAAGATGAATTAAAATATGTGGTTCCTTAAGTTTCTAGTAGTCATAATTAGGGGTTTTAAGATGAATTAAAATATGTATTCCTAAATCCCCACAAAATCTTATGAAAACATATTATATGAAAATAACATTATTGTTTAATCTATTTGATGAATAAGTTACAATTGAATGATAATATAAGGGTAATATATAAAATAAATTTACTCAAAGAAAAGAAGATTCTAATTTTAATGTGGGATCATTTCAAAATCCTCCTTTGAGGTTTCTAATAATTTCACTTAGTACTCTTAAGCTTTGAAAAAAATCATTTACTTCCCTACTTTTGACTTTTTGTAACATTATCGACTCATGTCAAAATAAAAATATTATAAAACTCACTTTTGGATAGCTTTTGGATAGAGAAGATGTTTTCAATCCAAAAGTGTCCTTTGTTATCCTACTTTTTTTCTCAAAATTAAAAGTATAGTAAGAAAAGCTTGAGACAAATTGAGTGAATCCGCAATTTTAGTGGAATACAATATAATGGTAGGTGCTTTACGGTATAAATAATTTATTTTATTAACTACAAAGTGTTTACAGTCAACTTGAGGAGCTTTTCAAATTGTTAGAGTTTCTAAAAACTAGAAAAAAATTTTAAAATTGTGTTCATAAACTCACTTGATATGCTTTCAAAGATTGAAAGAAGTTACTCTTTTACCGACAAAGTGTTTTTGAATTTCTAAATTTAATATTTATTGTGCCAACTATTGGCATGAAATGTGTTAAAATGTTTTTAAATCTTGTTAACACCTATAATTCTTAACTACAAAACCATGTCGAAGAAGTTTTTAAAAGTTTAAAGAATTAACTAGATTTGTTATAAAAACAAAAAAGGTGCACAGGAAAAGGGCAATATTGGTGAGTACATATTCTCCATCCAAAAATCAGTTTTTAATAATATATTTAAAATAGGTTTATAATATTTGAAAAAGTTAAAAATATGGGAGGCAAGTGATACTTTTTAAAGTTCAACAGTGCTAATTGATATTGTCACAAATCTCAAGGGAGATTTCTGAAATCATACCTTTTAATATAAAAGTTTATTACCATCACTATTACACAAATTCTTGCATGACTTGTTAGACATTGGTCTCAAATTGTTGTAGTTAGGGGTTGTAATAATAAAATGTAGCCAAGGTAAGTACCAATATGAAACAACTTTAGCAACTTTTAAATTTTTTTTTGGTTTATTGTTGTCTTCCTACCTATTACAAATCTAACATTTCAATACTAAAGTTTTAAAATTTATTTTTAATTTTCTGTACCTTGATAATTATGACTAATTCATATAATTTTACAAAATACTGACTTCATTTCAAATTCAATTTACAACCTAGTGAATACAAAAATAAAAAGGATCAGCGTAATATATTTTTATAGAATATATTCTTCATATTCTAAAGATATATTTAATTAAGTTTTTGAATTATCACTAAAAGTGAAAAATGATAGAACTTATAATTAGCTAATTATTTAATATTATACCAAATGTAAAACTAAATATGCAAAAGAAAGGAAGTATATGAAAAATTAGTTGCATAAATAAATGCAATAAAAATAAAAAAGAAAAAATGTATATTGGAATTCCTATTGCCCATTCAAATAATTTTAGTCTAATTTGCATCTCACTTCATTCTAAAAATCTCAATATAACTATTTAAATTTTACGAGACTATAGTGACTCAAATTCCGAACATTAGGGATTGAAAGTGCAAAATCAAAGCTGTTGACTAACGTAATTAGACTTTAAGTGTTAGTCAATGTTGAATTTCGCCATTGTCCTAAATATGCCTAATATCAAAAACTTTGGGGGACTAGAATTGTTTTGTCTAAAACATTAGAGTAGAGTCGATTTTTGACTAAATATTAAGGACTAAAACTACATGTTTTACTTTCCTGTTGGTTGACTCATTAGAGTTACTGCTACATGTGCAACGAGTCAAGTTGAGTCGATTTTTGACCCAATCAAATCGAGTCGAATCTCAATTTAGTTTTATCAAACTCGAACTTGAGTTTGACTCAAATTCGAGTAGAGTTCAAGGTTAAAAAATAAAATAAAATAATAATTTTTTAACAAATAATAAAATATTAGAAATATATATGTAATTTTATTAATTAAATTATATATATATATATATAATCAAGTTGGCTCACGAACTAACAAGTTAAGTATCTTTGGCCTCGAGTTCAAGCTCGACTTGGTCGACTCGAGTTCAACTCGAGCCTTGGCTGGAGTTGCTCGCGAGGAGTTCGATTCGTTTGCAACTTTAATAGTTACACATTAAACGCACAATATTGTAAGTGTTTTTTTTAATCACGATTTAGCGTGTACTAATCCTATTAGTAAAAACTCGTATTACGCTCCTATAATACGTATTTATATGTATAATTCAAAAAAATTGTCTTTCGTACCTTATAAAAATACTCCAAAAATTTTTTGTACTTTTCGACTAATCTTATAAAACACGTAATAAAGTTTTGACGTATTATACTACATGAACTATTCGAGTAAGGATAATGCCAATTTCCAAATTATATACAAATAAGAATGACATATATATACATATATATATCTTGATTTTTATAGACACATACATACGAAAATAATAAGGTGATAAAATCTTAATAAATTTAACGTCTCATATATAAAAAGAAGAGTTAAAATTGGTGTAAATGTAGCATAATTTCTAAACACTATGTTACTTTTACGTGTATCTTTAATTCCATAACTTTCACATATACATGCACGATTCAAAGTATGAATTTAGAAATGTAATTTTGCTGAATTCGTATTTTTGTGACAAACATTTAATTATACTTTTGGAAAAAAAATTCGTATAATATGCATATGTATAATGTCCCATATCATACCCGTCCTTTATTTTACTAACTATGGTATAACTTAGGTTAATGCACAGTTTTTTATTAGTCTTTGAACTTGGTAATTATAAATGATCCATGAAAAAGATAATAAAAGTATTCTTAACTTTTAATTATGATTTATTTTTGAAAATTAGTATATTTTGTTTTATCACGGATGAAGCTTCTGACTATAGCAATGTTAGTGATGATGTAACAATTAAAATTTACTGACTAAAGTCACTCCATATAAATGAAAAATAAATTATATTAAGATCTAATGGACTAGGCTCCTTTCCATTGCCTTGGAAAAGAATTTCTCTCCATTACTCCCTAATAAAATTATATTAAAAAATAGCACCTTTTGCAATAAATTTCATCACATTTTTTAATTATATATAAAATTTTGTGTGAAATTAACTGAGTTTTGCCCTCTAATTAATCATTACAAAATTTGTTATAATTTTAATTTATTTTTAACCGTTCAAATGTTTCATGTAAATTGAATGTCATTTGCAAAAGAATATCATTTTTTAAGTATGCTGATCTAAGATCAAAAGAAAAGTAATGACACAATTAGATTAATTTATAGAGTTATAAAATTTTAGATATAAATAAATGGAGAAAATAATGGAAAGAAAACTAATGGTGGGGATCCTAACCCAGATCTAATGGGGCTCCAACTCAATCTTAAATTTGTATTAGTGCTTTTGGCACGCCCTAGGCGTGTGCCAAGGGTGAATTATTGTAGGAAGTTATTGTATTTAAAATTGGATTAATCTTTTCTACACTGACACTGTCAGCGTTGAATGAATAATAACTATGCAAAATTTTAATTTGAAATTCAAATTTTGCACACATATCATGAATCAAACGATAATAGTGTATATACTGTCAGTATATATAAAATTTACTCTTTAAAATTATGAAAGAGAAAAATAGGGAATGTGAATAGTGTGAAAACTTACTTTAAAAGGTATTTTTGATATGATGTAAGGTGATACAAAAAGTTTGCACCAACATCCTTCTGTCCTTCTGTATATTGTAATATGAATATTATTTGAACTCAAAATTTTGATTTGAGTTTTGACAGTTTTGAAGTTCGACTCGATTACTTTCCAATCCTACTTCTCTTCTTCTCTTTCTTGCAACGCCTTCTCTATCTAATTCTCCCCAAACCTGCCTCTCCTTCTCATCAAATAGCCTCGAAGTAGATTGTTCTGGAAGAATTTCCTCCAAGTTACGGTTTCGATTTGTTACTTGTTAGATGGAAACTTGAGAGTTAAATAAGGAATCTCAGGATTAGCTGATTAATGTTTAAATTTGTTGATTTGAATCTTAAGGCAACTTTATTCTGTCAAAGTTTTTTACAAAGTAACTCAAAACTGTCGCATAAAATCAGTAATAAATGGCAAAGGGGAAAAGTCCCGTTTTCTTACCAATGTCCGTCCATCATTTTGCCATCATGGTTTATATAAACACTTTCCATATAAATGTCTTACATCCTGTACTGTCGTCTCCTTTCTACCAAACCATTGAGCAGGATAGACATGGCAGGCAACTTCATATATTACTTCCTCCTCTGTTATAAACATAGGATTTTGCAAAATATAGGTAAGCAGTTAATGCAATAGCACTAAGTCCGGCAAGGAGCCAGTAAAAGTAATCCAGGTGTCCTTTGTTCAAGTTGTCCGAGAACCAACTCTGATGTCCATGCCTGCTTGTGGCTTTGTCAATTACAGAAATGAGAAAGCTGCTCAGAAAGCTTCCTATCCCTAAGATACTGAGGTATAGAGCCAGACCTGTACTTTTCAATTGATTAGGCACTTGATCATAGAAAAATTCTTGCAAACCAACCATGGTAAGTGATTCAGATACTCCCAGAATTAAGTATTGAGGTATCATCCAGATCACACTCATAGGAATTGTTGCCTCTGGTTTATCAACCAACCCATACTCTTGAGCCATTTCAAGACGCTTCATCTCAACCGCAGCAGCTATACACATAGAAACAGTTGACAGAAGTATTCCAATTCCAATTCGCTGCAGCATTGTTATACCTGAAGGTCTTGAGGTTATAGCCCTTGCAATAGGGACTAAGATTCGGTCGTATATAGGTATAAACACAACTATCGAAAGAGTGACAACAGACTGCAGCGATGCAGCTGGTAGTTCAAGGCTTGGACTAATAGATCTGTCCATTGTAGCACCTTGCTTTGTAAACACAGTGGATGATTGCGCAAATACAATTCCATAGACCAAACATGTGGCCCAAATCGGAAATAACCTCAGAAATGCCTTAGCCTCTTCAACCTCCCTGACACTACAACCATTGCCACCTTCCTTTGAGCCCTCAGGTGCTAGCAATGCTTTGTTCAGAAACCTATGACAATTTAACAAAAGACAACCAAAATGTTTAAAGGAAGAGATGTTGATTTCAGGGTACTGATGGTGAAGATCAGACTGTAGAAGTCTTAATTTAACCACATTCTAAACAAGATACTCGTGATGAGGCATGATTTCTCAAGATTCAACTTTGCAGTGAAAACACCAATTACATTCAAATAAGTCCCTTAATTTGTTAAGTGGAAACTGACTTTATCCATGCTATATTTACCAATCCATTCAAGCCAGAAGCCAATAATGACACCCTTAAAGTCATATGGACTAAGTCATCAGAAGTCATTAACACCCTACTTACAAGGACCTAAAGATCAAGCAACTTTAGAGCATACTAATGAAGGAAAGAACTTAAAGTCTCGGTAACTAAGAGTTTAGAACAAGATTGTTTCTCACTTGAACTCTTGTGAACCTTGGCAAGGCAGAAAGCCCTGAGACTCCCCTTCCACGGATAATGATAAAGAGGTGATTCTCCAATTCCTAGCTGCTTTCAGAAATACCTGCCCAATTCTCACAAAAGGGCTTATCTCCTCACTTGTGACGCAAAATCGGTAGGTAAAAGTCCCAAGCAAGAACAATATGAGTGCAAAAACCATTACAAGGCAGGGAATTCCAAATCCAAGGCCCCAACTAAGGTTATCTTGAATATAGGTCAAAACCACTAATGTGACTGTTATAGCCCCACACATACCGAAATACCACCAGTTGAAAAACGAGCTTTTGGCTTTGCATTCTTCAGGATCTTGCCCATCGAATTGGTCAGCTCCAAAAGCTTGTACACAAGGCTTATGCCCTCCTTCAGCTACTGCTATGATGTACAATGCAAAAAAGAAGAAGATAACTTGGAACTCAGAAGGAGAACAATTCATAGCATTTGCTGCATGTTGATAGTCAGATGACTTGGAAGCGGTAAAAACTGTTGAAAGGGTCAAGAAGCCAAGTCCCTGTGATTCAAAGTAGTGCAAGGCTCAACAAATTGTTGCAAAAATTCTGGAAGTATCCATGAAGAAATCCCTAACTACTCTGTTCTTCCTATTTTTACTTCCGGAATGGAAACATCAAGTAACGAGGCCTCAAACATGTAGAACATAAGCAGTCAAACTATCAAATTTGGCACATAATTTGATCGAAAAGAAACTAGATTTCAACAGGCAACAACAAAGAGAACTGTGGACAAGGCTTAAGTGATGCTGTATATTCAATTTTAAGAAAATACATCTACAAAACGATATCTTTTTCTTTGTAGCTTGCACATGAATCCTGCTTCGTAGAACGAAGAGTCACTGTTTTGGTATCACTATTAACTAACTTCCCTCTGAATCACCAAAATCAAGCTTAGGCAGACATACATCCACCTTAGATTATGTTGTACAAGCATTGTTTTGCAAATGGCTTTTTAACATAATTAAAGGCACTGTATTTAAGTCCTAAAACATGTCAACGTAGCTAAGATTGCCAAGAAGTGATTTTTAGCATTCTTTGACTTTTCTGCAGAAGAGTTTTTAAATTTTCAATGGCTATAGCAGGTGCAGGTTTTCCAGTAATGAGCATATAAAGGCAAAAAGGTTTTATGGATACACGGGTATATTTATCAGTTAGTGCAGAAGAAAAAGATAGTAAATGCCGATATGCAATTGGGGAGTGCCTTTAAAATTTCAAAAAACAAGAAGTTAGAGTTTATATTCCAATACCTCCATATATAAAAGTTCACCAATATTACCAATTTATTTTGGTGTTTCAATTTGCCATATTTGCTTATAGAGCAAAACTAGACAAATAACAACGGAAAAAAAAAAGAAAAAAAATTAAAGAAAAGCAACAAGTACAGAAGGCCTTTTATGAGGGTCCTTTGAAATCACAATATAAACCAGACTTTTTTTGAATCTTTTAAGGGCAAACTTTTTACAGTAACATTAAGGCTATATTATCCGCCGAGATTGCAGACAACCAAATCAAGCTCTTCACCAGTGTAAGAGTTGTAAAAGTAAGATTGGTTCTTGGTGAATTGTTAATTGAGCCAAGGTTGAACAAGATTGGTTTACACCCCTTCCCCCTCTCCCAACACCCGCTGTCCACCATCGTTACCCATCTCCTCTACTGATACCTTATTTATTTATTTATGTTTTTCTGACACTTGTAGATGTTTTAAAGTGTTAGTGTAGATGGTATAGTAAGTTTTTTCCTAAAATAAATTGGATTAATCTTTCCTACACTAACAATGTATACATCGTCAGTATTAAATAAATGACAATTATGCAAAATTTAAATTTAAATCCAACTTTCGTACATATGTCAAAAATCCAATATATATAAGATTTACTCAAATAAATTTGCACTCTGCCTTAGTCAAAGACAGAGTTCATTTTGGATAGGGTAAAAATTTATTTGGATGGTAAACATGTGCTGTGACATTATTATGGCCTTATTTTGAAATGGATAAATTTGTGAGTTAAAAATTTACTTTGACACCTCACTGTATATAAAACAGGAAAGAGGAATTTGGTGTAAATAAATTATGTCAGTGCTTTACCTAATCTACCCTTATTTCTATAGGCAATAACATCATTTCAACTGTCTCGCCCCTACAACCACCCCACTTCCTATTGAATTAACTATTACTTCTCTAAAAAAAACTACAACTTCACTATAGACAATAACATCATTTCAACTGTCTCGCCCCTACAACCACCCCACATCATTTGTTGTGTTTCTACAATTCAGTTGTGTTAGTGTTTACTTTTATTGTTCTAGTAACTATATTTATTATACTAATGTCTAAACTGCACGATACCGTCGAGACAAATAAGTGTTGTGGTGGAGTTATCACAGCCTTGGGTAACTAGGGATGAGGGGCCTCTATAATTACCAGTCGCAATGGCGCCGTACAGTGTAGACTCTAGTAGGGCTGCAAACGAATCGAGTGTTGTCCTAATCGAATCACGTCTCGATTTAGTTTTCTCAAATTCGATGTTGACCAAGCTCGAGTCGAGTTTTGACTCAAGCTGATCACGAACAGCTCGATTTGTTTGCAGGCCTAAACTATAGCACAATATATGTAGACACTAGAATAAGTCGAACTCGAGCTCGATGTTAACCGAACTCGAGTTGAGTTTTGGCTCAAACTGCTCGCGAGCGGATCAATTTGTTTGCAGGCCTAAACTATAGCACAATATATGTAGACACTAGAATAATAAAAGTAGGCACTAATACACCAAATTTCAACGAATTTTAAAAGTAGGCACATGTAAAAACACAACAAATTTTAAGACACAAATTTCAACAAAGAAAAAACTTATTGTGTTTTTACTTATTGTTGTGTTAGTATCTATATTTATTATTGCAATAATGTCTACATTTGCTCTGCGAAGGACTGCACCGTACTGTGCAGTTGTTACCGGTAATTGTAGAGGCCCTTGATCCGGGTAACTAGTGTTCCCTATCCACAAGCAAAAGTCCATACGGACAAATTTGTCGAGTTTGGCTCGGAAATTAGACTTGAACAAATGACTTGGCAAGTTGAATTTTATTCATTTTTGTGTTGATTAGTGCACAAAATACTCTTTTTAACCAAGCGTCTTATCAAAAGCACACAAATAATTTAAAGAGGCATCAAATAGGAAGTACAAAACTATGCACACTTGGTATTAACAAGGCAGCAATGGGTAAGCACAAAGTACAACTACTAACCATGATGTATAGCAGAGAGGAAAGTATGATGGTGCGGTAACGACCCAGAAACGAGTCGGCGACAAATGCACCCAAAAGCGGCAAGAGCTGCGACGTACCGGACAAAGCATTGGCGTTCTCGGCCGCCGTGGCAGTGGATTGGCCGAGAGGGCCTGTCAAGTAACTTATCAAATTCGAATTTATTCCGTAATAAGCAAACCTCTCCGCCATCTCTACACCTGCAGTGCAGGAAAATTATAGTAAAATCAGAAGAAAAAAAAATGGGCCGGGATATATGTTGTTTGACTAGTTTTTCATCTTTATACAGATGGTTATTTTACCTATGATGAAAGATGCGGATTTCCAGCGGCCGGATTTGGAACGGTTGACTGGGCGGCCTTTGTAGTCGACGTTTCCTTGGACGACGTCGTCCAGTAATGTTGGAGCTTCAATGGCGTTGGAAATGTTAGCGGCTGTGGCTGTAGAGGACGCCATTGTCTGGTACAGCTGCGCTGAGCTCACTTGACCTTGGCCTTTATTGTTTGGTCAGTGGGATCATATAAAAAACTCGTACGAGCTATGATATTGCGTAAGTAATATAGTCCACCACGAAAATGACGCTTTTGGATTTTGTTTTTAATGTTTTCAAACCCAAACAGATGGGTGAACTTGTTGGATGAGCTTCGCGATTCAATTGATTCAACCATCAAAGTTTTTTTAAAAAAAAAAAAATTATTGTGGGATTGAATAATTTGGATAATATTGAGATATGAAAAAAGAAGAGAAAAAAAAAAGAAGTGAAAATCGATTTAATAGTTAGATTTTTATTGATTTAATATGTTCTTGATCAGATTTTATCGATTCTTTTGGCTTTTTCAAATTGCATATAAAATTGGACCAGCGTCATGTTCGAGTCACAGTTTAACCGATTGAACCTACCAATTCGCTCTGAATATTTAAATGATAATTTTTTTTTCAAGCAACACCATTACCTTGTTTAAGCATGATACTTGCCTCTATGAACGGGTTAAGCTTAGATGAAGTTAATAAGTATAGGAAAATTCTTTGCAGAGATCTACTTACAATAAGTGGAGACGTTACAATATTCTATTCTTTCAGGGATGTACCAAGATCAATCTCTCAAGCCAAATAGCCTCTAATTGGACCCATCTGTCATTAGCATTCACCAACCAAACATGTGACTTGCATGTCTGGGGGTTTAATCATCCATAGATTTCTTTATTATAGAATAAGCTGGCAGCATATTAGTTTGGATATCTTTATCATACAATTGGAATCACTCCTACAAATAATTCGTTTTGAGCCAATTGAGGTATACAAGGTTGCCCAGGACTTTCCCATGAGGGCTCTCTATTTGGGACGACCTTTTGCACGTGCAAGTTTTCCTCTCCTATGTAAGAGTTGTATATGTGTGTGTCTATATATATATATATAGACACACAGACATACACATACACATACATATACATATACATATATATATTAAAATTTATAAAATAATCCAATATTCTATGTCATTGTAATCGACACAAACTTTTTTAGGAAAAGGAAAAAAATGAAAAGGAAACAAATGAAAGATTGAATGTACATGTAGATAAAACTTTGAAAATAAGTAATTTTAGTTGATAATAGTTCTTTTTTGAATTTATAATATTGCATTCAAAATCTTGAATGTTAATTTTACCATTTAAAAATAAAAATTAGATGGTATTTATGCTATTTTTGAATTCTATATATTTTCAAAATATTTTTATTTTAGTTCTTCATTTTACATTTAGAAAAAAAATGTTCAAAATACTTTTGTTTTAGTTCTTCATTGCATGTTCAAAATATATTTGTACGCCCTATACTCATAAGGTGTGCCTCTTCCACTAATAAGAAATATGTATGTCAATTGGTCGACTTTTACAATATACTTTGGTGGGAATTTATTTTAATTTGTCAAATCTAAATCCAAACCCTATAAGAGAGAGTCTAGGTAAGATTTGATTTTCTATAATTTAGACCTGAATTTAGATCCAAATCAGACTCTATTCAGATCCATGTATAAATAATATGTGTATGTGTATATATATTAGTAAATTCATAAAATAATCTAATATTCGATATCATTGTAATTGATACAAACCTTTTTAGGAAAAGGAAAAAAATTAAAAGCAAATAAATGAAAGATTGAATGTAGATATATATAGATGAAACTTTGAGAATAAATAGTTTTAGTTTATAATAGTTCTTTTTTTGAGTCTATAATATTGCATTCAACATCTTGAATGTTAATTTTACTATTTGAAAATAAAATTTAAATGGCATTTATGTTATTTTTAACTCTATATATTTTCAAAATATTTTTATTTTAGTTCTTACTATATGTTCAGAAAAATATTCACAGATACTAATTGGATACTCAAGAATATAAGGGTCCGAGTTTTAATTTACTTTTTCAAATCCACAAGGATCTGGGTATAGATCAGGATCTAGATCTGAGTTTGGCTAAACTTAAAAGTCTAAATTTCGATCAAAGAAATCCAATTCAAACCTTATCCATTGACATACTTTATAAGCAGTGTTTTCAAACTCAAATCGAACTGATCGGTTCAACCGATCGAACCGAGAATTGGTAAGGCTTCCAGTCCAAAAGTATATGAAAAATCGGCTATCCATAGATTCGATCAAAAATGAGGTTTAACCGGTAAAAACTGAAAAAATTGGTTCTTAAAAATCCTTTATCTTGTGTTTCTCCCAAAAAAAAAAAAAGAAACTTTTCTTCTCTCCAAAATTTCAAGCCATTCAACATCTGGTAGGGAAGAGGCCAAGGTGGTGAAGTTGCTATCATTTTCAAATCTGAGCACCTAAACAATGCTTAAAAAGAAAAATAGAAGGAGAAGACGAAGAAAAAGGGCACATCCAGTGACATGGATCCAAACTAAATTAATAAAAAGAGCACATTCAGCGACATGGCACAGCAAGGCATGCCGAATCTGTACTTGATCTCATCTCATATTGAGTCAGCTAGTTGTTTTGACTTTTTCCTCCATGACTGTAGGTTGAGGCAATGGACGCTTGTGTTGTTGATGACTCTGGATCATGCCCTTTGCTCAACACAGAGTATGACAGCTTGTAGAAGTCCACAACTTGAGGAATTAGAGATGAACGCTCAAAGTTTCATAGTACTTCACTTTTACCCCCAAATGTTTTGGATAGTCATAATTTTTGCCATAACATTCTCTATTATTTGTTTGCAACCTTAATTCGGTATCTAATTTCAAGTAAGTTATAAGGATTTAGTTTGTACGGTTTTATTATTTGTATTATTTGTAAACTCACCAAGTATATCAAGTCTCAAGATATTTATTTTGTACTATTTTATTTTTATATATCATTAAATATATTTATGGCATCATTATGATTTATGATATCAGAAACATAATTTTCAATCCATCTTTTTATATTTTGAATCAATTTTTTATCTCACGTATATCACATCACAAAAAAATATTAATATAATACTCCCTTCGTTCCATTAAAAGTGCCGTACTTTCCATTTTAAGATGTCTTAAAATATTTGTTATGTTGAAAAAGTCAAAACATATTTTAGTCTCTCTTTCTAATAGAGTTTTTCTTTCTAATCATATGCAGATTACTATTCAATTTGAATTTTGAATTTGTAGAGATAAAATTAAAAAGAAAAATATAAATATTACAATCAAATCACTATTTTTAAAAGGTTAAATTTTATAAATATGACTAATTAATTAAAACGAAGAGAATAGTAATTATTTCAAGTAATATTTCAAATAATATTCTACCCAACCACTCGCGTAGCAAATAAGTAATAACCATAATCACCAAAAAAAAAAAAAAACTTGCGGATGTACTTTTAATTGACCAGAAACAAAAGCACGAAATGCAGAGAAGAGAGGAGGGGGTTGACTAAAAAGAGCGAAGTTGGGCCCTAAGATGATGAATAATGAATTAATGATGGGGGCTGGAGCTTCTTCCGCGGCGGCCGCCGCCGCCCCTGCTGCTGCTGCTGCTGCTATTTACTACAGCGAAGACATTAGGTATTCGTTCAACACCCTTAAGCCATTGAATCTCTTCAGCAAAAACAGCAAACAGGTGCTTTTTCTTTTTGCCCTTAATTGCTTTAGGAAATTAGTTTTTAACTGAAATCTCTTTAGCAAATTAGATCGTCTTGTTCCAGATCATCTTGAGCTAATGTCAGATCACTAATTAATTCGACTTTCCATTTGGTGTGATAACATTATTATTAAATACTGGAGAAGGCTGTTGAAACCACCCCAGATGATGATGATGATAATAACAGTGATGGTGATGACGGTCAAGTTAATAGAATCAGTGCCATTCCGGACGAACTTCTTTCCCACATCTTATCATTTCTACCAACAAGAGAATCAGCGGTTACCTCACTTTTGTCCACTCGATGGAGATACCTTTTTGCTTCACGCCCTGAGATCGATCTCGAATTCCATCCTGAACGTAACCATTCTGACCCTGAGATCGATCTCGAATTCCATCCTGAACCTGAACGTAGCCATTCTGACGCTGATATCGATCTCGGATTCCATCCTGAACGTAACCGTAACCAAGCTGATAAGCTGTTTTCTGAGTTCGTAAATTTTGGCAATAGACTAATTTTGCTACGAAACAGGGCTCCATTAAGGAAATTTAAGCTCTCCCTTATGAGGGTTGTGGAAAGCTATCGTGGGGCACTCGATTCACTGATATCTGCTGCACTTTTGTGTCAACTTCAAGAACTCGAAATTTCTGTGGACAACCGGAGTAGTTATAGGGAACGATTATCACCGGAGGGAATATTCACCTGCAAAACACTGACTTCCTTGAGACTAGTGTGGCGCGGTGTGGATTTCAAAGTCCCCAGTCCAGTTTGTTTGCCTAATCTTAAGCTCTTGTGCTTGATAGGACCGATGTTTCAATTAGGAGATCATGATGATTCCCTGCAGAGGCTTATCCAGGGTTGTCCTTTGCTTCAAGAACTAGAGCTGCATTGTGCACTGGGGGATTTGGATCAAATTTTTGCTGAGGATGCATGTATGCAAATTGAAATTCGTGATATTTCTAGTCCTTTCCTGAAGAAAGTAGTGCTGGATTTAGATGGAGGTCTGGATACTAAGGTTGTAGTGGAGTCGGACAATCTTGAGAGTTTGGAATACCATTTCGTAGGTGCGGAGTATAAGATGAGCATAAATGCTCCAAATCTTAAAAACCTTGGTTGTGGAGGCGATATAAATGGAGTAAACTTTATTCAAGACCTGAATTCTCTTGTTAGTGCCAAAATTGGCTCCCTCCTTGAAATCCCTAATTATGAGATTTTTTACAATCTTGTCGACCAGGTGAAAAGTGTGGAATCACTTACTCTAATACAGCCCAAGGTTCTAACGGTATGATTTTTGTTTTGAACTTTCATATTTCTCTCCGACTTTGAAAGCTTTTCCTTCCTTTTGAGTTGTCTTAAGAGTAATTGGACGATCATACTTCCAAGTTCGTACGTGAGTTTTGATTATTTTTCTCATGCACATGAAGGTCGATATTTCCAATTATGTGGTGCCAACTTTCAGCAATTTGATCAGCCTGGAGTTCATTCTCCTCAATTACCATGCTGTTGAATCCTGGAAACTCATGCCAATCTTAATTAAAAGTACCCCTCACCTCGAAAAGCTAGTCTTCGGTCGAAAGATGTTTCGCGCTGAGCGTGTGGAAAAAGAATTTGAGCTTCTATTTCCAGAATTCATGCCGAAATACGCCATTGAACATCTCAAGGAAATAGAATTCACAAAATTTGACGAGAAGCGCTATGAATTCAAGCTAGTTGAGTATCTTTTGCAAAATGGAAAAGCTTTGAAGAAGATGGTGCTACTTGGATCTTTGCAACCCTCTAGCTATGATAGAATAATGTCATACATGAGATGCTCAGAGGATTGTCAAATTGTGGTAGAAGAACGTGGTTCAGAGGAAATCTGGTGGATGCTAACAGTTGACTTATAAATGATATCTGTTTCAGTCATGCAGGGAAGTCGTGGGAAAATGAAGTAACAAAATCATCTGCTATGTACATTTACTTTTTGATGTATGCATAAAGGATCAGAATTCCCTGTTGTTCATGTCTTTTGTTGCTTGAATTGATTTGTGCTTGTTACGAGGGAGTGGATTTGGGATGGGAATTTGCAGGAGTGGAGGTGCTCAGCTGATGCTTTTCATGTAAAAGTTAGATATGCATGCATATTATGATGATGTAGAAGTTGTCAGGTAAGTTAATGGAAGGGCTTCTACACCTCTCAAAAGATCACTGCGTGAATCGTACAATGAAGGAAAACAGATATGAAACTGCTAATCTTGCTAATCGACTAAAATGAACATCAAAAATTATATGGAAAACATTTCAATGATGGAAAGCAGTACGAGTAAAAACCATTATACCTATGCAATATTCAGAAACATGCCGCTACTAATATTGCAGCATGAACCAGTTTCAACCAGTGAATGTACATACAATACCCATATATCGATGCCTGAGTTCGTACTTACCGCTGTTTATTGGATGAAAAAGCACAGCTGAGAATAGACCCAAGAGATTAGCACGCTGCAACACAGATTACCAGCAATGTCTTGGACAAACCTACATACTGTAACAGCCTTCTAATTTCTATATATGCACCCATCTAGCAAACTAGGTGTGGTTTAGACAACTTCAGATATTACTTCCTCGATTATAAGCATAGGACTTTGCAAAATATACATAAGCAGCTAATGCAATAGCGCTAAGTCCGGCAAGCAGCCAGTAAAAGTAATCCAGGTGTGCCTTGTTCAAGTTGTCTGAGAACCAGCTCTCGTGTCCATGCCTGCTTGTGGCTTTCTCAATAACAGAGATGAGAAAGCTGCTTAGAAAACTTGCTATCCCTAAGATACTGAGGTATAGAGCGAGACCTGTACTTTTCAATTGATTAGGCACTTGATCATAGAAAAATTCTTGCAAACCAACCACGGTAAGTGATTCAGATGCTCCCAGAATTAAGTATTGAGGTATCATCCAGATCACACTCATAGGAATTGTAACCTCTGGTTTATCAACCAACCCATACTCTTGAGCAGTTTCAAGACGCTTCATCTCAACTAGAGCAGCTATGACCATTGAAAGATTTGAGATAAATAGCCCTGCTCCAATCCGTTGGAGCATAGTTATACCTGAAGGTTTTGTGGTTATAGCTCTTGCAGTAGGAACCAAAATACGATCATATATAGGGATAAACACAATTATCGAAAGAGTGATAAATGATCGTAGTGAAGCGGCTGGTACTTCAAAGCTTGGACTGATAGATCTGTCCATTGTAACTCCTTGCTTGATAAACAAAGTGGATGACTGTGAAAATACAATCCCATATGTCAAACATGTTGCCCATATCGGAAATAGCCTGAGAATTGCCTTTGCATCCTCAACCTCGCTGATGCTACAAATGTTCCCATTTTCCTCTGAACCATCAGGTACTAGCAATGCTTTGTTCAGAAACCTACGTCGATTGCAATAAAAAAAAAAACTAAAACATTTAAATTTGGTTTGAGATTTTTTATCATAAAGATCAAGGATACAGTTCAAGAAGTCAGTGAAGCATGATCTAGCAACATTATCCCATTCAAACAAGTTCATTAATTTGTAAAGTGGAAACAACCTTACACATTTTTCTATTTGCCAATCTTTTGAAAACACAAGAAATTAGCAACCAGATCGCAGGGGAGAGGAGGAAGGGAGGGGATGGGAGAGGAAGAAAGGAGGAAGGGGAGGAAGGGGAAGAAGGAGGAGGAGGGAGGAAGAAGAAGGAGGAGGGGGGAGGGTGGTGGCAGCGGTGAAGGAGGGAGGGGTCGTGGCGGCAACGGATGGTGATGGATGAGGTGGTGAGTGGTTGTGATAAAAAAATTTTTAATAAAATTTTTAAAAATATTCCAATTAAATTTTAAATTTTAAAAACACCCCAAATACATTTACAGTGTCAAGTTTTTATATACATGGTTACAGAAAAAGTTTTTAACAATACTCCCCAAAAACACCAAACTCGTACGGCCAAGGACATAAAATTAAAGTCTTAGTTACTAAAAGCTTAGAACAGGTTGGTTTCTCACTTGAATTCTTGAGGACCTTGGTAAGGCACAGAGCCCTGAGACTCCAGTTGCATGGATAATGTTGAAGAGGTGGCTCTCCAATTTCTAGCTGCATTCACAAATACTCGACCAATTCTCATAAAAGGGCTCTTCTCCTCACTATTGACGCTAAACCGGTAGGTGACAGTTCCGAGCAAGAACAAGATAAGTCCAAAACCCATTACAAGGCAGGGAATCGCAAATCCAAGGCTCCAACTTAAATTATCTTGAATGTAGGTTAAAATCACTAATGCGACCAAAATAGCCGAGCACATACCAAAATACCACCAGTTGAAAAACGAGCTCTTGGCTTTGCATTCTTCTGGATCTTGTCCATCAAATTGGTCGGCTCCAAAAGCTTGTACACAAGGCTTATGCCCTCCTTGGGCTACAGCTATTAGATACAATGAAAAGAAGCAGAAAATGATTGGGAATTCAGAAGGTGAACATGTCACAGCATTTTCTGCATGTTGACACCCAGATGAGTTGAAAGAGGGAAGAACTGTTGAAAGGGTCAAGAAGCCAAGTCCCTGTGATTCACAGCAATGCATGGCTTAAGAAATTGTTATCAAAAGAAAGTAAGGCCTTGTTTGGACAGCAATTTTTCAATACGTTTCCGTGAACACATTTTTCAATCACCTCTTTATCTCACATATATCAAATTGCTACAGTAATTTTTCTACAAAAAATTCAGAAAAATGAAATTCAAACAAGGCCTAAGTTTTTGTTTGAGTAATGGCCATTTCTCTTGATTAAGTCAAATATTTGAAACGGGAGCATGAAGTTCACTTCATAATTTTTCTGTTCTTCTGTTAGTTCTCCTTTCAAATGTTATCTTTTTTATCTTGAGATTTGAAGAATCATCCTCTTACATCAGAATTAAGCTCGTTTATTAATTCTACCACTAATATGGAATTATGTGGCTTATATTTAACCCCTGGACTTATTCTTATTCATAGTTGAAACATCAGCTAGGCTGAAAGATCTAGAGCATTATAACATCAAAACAAAATCAGAAGTTAAGGAACAGCATAATGATAGTCAAAGAGGCTAAAACCATCGAATAGTTTCCGGTGGGAAAAATCTATTTATCCGAACTCTTCACTTTATCTTGTCATACTCGTGTTTTACTCTTCATTTTGCACTAGAATAATAGCATCGATAGCACTCCCATAGATGAGTGCGAGAAATAAAGGAGGAAATATGTTCACTTCTCCGAAAATGCTACAAATGGCTCCAATTGTTTAGCTTCTTTTGTTAGCTATTCTGTTTATGTTCATAATTGTTCAACAGATTTCCCTTCTTTTTTCCCTTTTTTGAGCAAAAATTAACCTTTTATAAAATAGAGCAAGAAAGCTTACACATTGCAGCAATCAGCAGCCTTTACATCCTACTATCACCTATACCTATATATACAAAGAACTACAAAAATCTACAAAACACCTATGTACTCGTGAGCAAAATACTTGTGTGTAATCCCCCAATCCTTGATCAAGCTCCAATTTACTCTTGACCTCGGAATTCCGCGCCAAGTAGCACCAACATATCTCACTTCAGTAACTATACTCCTTATAATACGTAATACCAAGGGGAGTAACGTAGGCTTGCTGGAACATCACCTTATTTAGTTATTTCTACTATAAGCATGGTAGTCAACAAGCTTATGCTTGACTACATTCACCTCCCCTTCTTGGATGTGCTTACTATTATCTAATTCAAACCCTCTCCCTCATCTACCTCCTCTCCTCTCCACACACACACACACACACCCCCCCCCCCCCCCCAAAAAAAAGAAAGAAAATACATCTGAGTTTTTAAAGAAATAGATGTCATAAAACCAAGCTTGAACCAAAAAAAAAAAAAAGCCGTAGTGATGCCAAAAGACTTATTTTAACTCTAGCTTTGTCCTTCTCACAGTGAGTGAAATGACTCAAAGTGATAAATTTTTTTAAAAAATTCCCAAAGGATGAGCTGTCTTTTTTGTTTTTCACACAATCGATGTTGATTTCTGCATATATTTATTTTTTAAACAATCCAATCACTAAATAAATTGTTTAAAAATTGTAATCACAGAAATATATTTTTTTCAACTCTCATTTGAGAATTCTTTTAAATTTTGGAAATTTCTTATTCTCAAAGTGACCTTAGACAGTGGCAGAGCAAGGAACTAAAATCGGGGGAAACAACAGTCTATTATTGGGAAATGTAGGGGTTGGATTGAGAACCATCTATATTAGTGATAGTTGAAGTTGCCCAAGGTTCAAAACAACTATCTTGGTGATATGAGTAACTACAAAATGCAAAAATGTCTAATTCTTTTATATAATATGTAATGTATTATATTATTAATTGATAGTTAGCATAAAGTGACTAATCTTAAGAAATCTAGTGTGGCCAATAAAATTTGTCAAACTAACCAAAGCTAGCTAGTGAATTCACTTATATATGTTTCCTTGAAAAGCAAAAATTAGAATTAGCATTTTCACTTATTTTATTGGCTAGTTGAATAACTAATATTAGTGTTTTACGAAATCATATGCATAATTTGTGAGTATTAAATTGCAGTGTACGTATTTAATATCCAAAATAAGCTACATAATTACAAATCATCCAAGAGTGAGTTGATAAATCAATCAAATAAAAGAGTAGTAGTACAAGATAAATCAAATTTAGTAAAGAAAGAAATATTCTAAGTTTATTTTTCTTTATTCTTCTTTTCTCATAATTAGCTCTTTTCACTCTTAAACACATTCAACTAATTGGCTATCCCTTCCGTATTAGTCTCAATCTAATATGGTATTAGATGATGTTTTAAGTAATCTAATATGGCTATCCCTTCCGTATTATCTTCTTTCTTACTTTTTTCGATTTTGCTTCAATTGTTTCTCATTATACATGGATTTTGGTTAATTTAAAGTTTAGCGAGTACCCCTAATTATTTTATTTGAGGGGATGCAATACGTAAGTTTTGTCGTTTGAGGGGCACAAACTATAATTAAAGTAAGATACAATTAGTAATAATTTTAAGGGAAAATCATCCAAAACATCCCTCACATTTTGTAAAATGACTTTTTCATCCCTCACTTTTAAAAGTGCAATTTGATGTCTCTTACATATTCACATCGATCAAATTTAGTCCCTAACTAAGTTTCCGATCATTTTTTGGCCGGAATCCATCATGTGCAAGGCACGTGATCATTTTTGAAGGGTAAATTTGTCCAATTATATTTTACATAATCTGATCTATAGTCCTCCACATTTTACAAAATAAATTTTTTCGTCCCTCACATTTCACAAAATGAATTTCTCCATCCCTCACATTTCACAAAATGAATTTCTCATTTCTCACTAATTATGTGTGTAAATACATTTTTTTTAAACACGTGTATATATCTATTTGATTTTGTTTAATAATAATAGCATAAACAGATGTATGTAATTGGGCCCAACTTGTGGGCTATCTTCTGTTTTTGTATGATTATGACTAATATTTACCAATAGAACCTTAATTTGCATATTCTTATTGTATTTTGATCGAAAATAGCTTTATTGGTCAATTTGACAATGAATGCAAGATTTTTTACTAACTAATACCAGATGAAATCAAATGATCATGTATAATATATGGTATTCGTATTGTTAAGTGAAATCAAATAAACACATACATATATTTATGCTATTCGTATTATTAAGCAAAATCAAATAGACATATACATGTGTTTAAACAAAATGTATTTACACACATTTTTTTTAAGGGTTTCCCTCACACACATAATTAGTGAGAGATGGAAATATTCATTTTTTAAAATGTGAGGGATGGAGAAATTTATTTTGTGAAATATAAGGGATGAAAAAATCATTTTATAAAATGTGAGGGACGAAAAATTTTGTTTTATAAAATGTAGAGGACTATAGATTAGATTATGTAAAATATAATTTGACAAATTTACCCTTCAAAAATGATCACGTGCCTTGCACGTGATGGATTCCGGCCAAAAAATGATCGGAAACCTAGTTAGGGACTAAATTTGACCAATGTGAATATGTAAGGGACATAAAATTACACTTTTAAAAGTGAGAGACGGAAAAAATAATTTTACAAAATGTGAGGGACGTCTTGAACAATTTTTCCTAATTTTAAACTACAAAAGAGGATTTTAAATATTTGCGGAGAACAATTGTCCACCATAAAATGTTTATAGCTCCACGATTATAATTGGGAAAACTTTGCTGTGGCACGATATGACAGGTGCTGTCATGCTGTGACAACATATCAATTGACACGACGTACAGCATAATAAATCCGAGCATTTTTTCAAGCTCATTAAGAGTTGAAAAATCGCACCCCAAATGAGAGTAAAGTAAAGAAGGCGCCTTCCAAAGATAGAGCACAAAGTATAACTATAGAGTTACTGTTAAACAGCAGTAGAAAGTTCAAGTTCAACTAACCATGATATACAGCAATGAAGAGATTATGACGGTCCAATATTGACCCAGAAACGACTCGGCGACGAATGCACCCAAGAGCGGCAGAAGCAGCGCTGTACCGGACCAAGCATTCACGTTCTCCGCTGCCGTAGCAGTGGACTGGCCGAGTGGCCCGGTCAAGTAACTGATCAAATTCGCACTTATTCCGTGATGAGCAAACCTCTCTGCCATCTCCACACCTGCATTAAAAACAAATAATTAACCTGCAGTATTTCATTTTATCATAGTACGGTGAGGATGTTAATACTTTATGATGGTTACTTCACCTATGATGAAAGCTGCGGATTTCCAGCGGCCGGATTGGGACCGGTTGGCAGGGCGGCCTTTGTAGTCAACATTTCCTTCGACGACGACAATGTTGTTTGGTAACGTCGGAGTGTCGCTGGCGTCGGAAAGGTTGGCCTGCTGGGCTGTAGAGATTGCCATGCGTGGAGTGGAGTAACTGTGCCGAACTCACCGAACTTTGGCTGCAGTTTCGACGTTGAAGCTATAATTGTTGGCTCGGACTGGGTATATTATTGAGTAGGTTAAGATAAACCTGCACGTTAACGAACAACGGTCAAATCTATCGGTATTTTGGTGGCAGTGGCACTAATTATTGGTTGGACTAATAACAGGAGATTGTTGTTTTTTTTTCCTTGTCAAAATAATAATAGGAGATTCCACCGATCCTGTGGTGTTATACAGTAAGATTAAAATCATCGTTGAACGATGAAATAAGTGTTTTACACCCTTGAATTTTAATAATTTCAAATATTTAAAATGTAAATTGCTATCATCATCGTTGAGGGAATGGTTTCTCTAAAGAAATTATAGAATTTTCTTAATTTTTTTTATTCTAGTGATGGATCACGTTCTTCGGACGTGAACATGATGCTTTTAGTTTTTTTAAAAAAAATTTTTTAAAAATCAATTGTTTTGAAATAATAAATGTAATTGAGACAAAAACATGTGATATTTAATATTTCTATTATTTTTTTTTCTAAACTTGGTTTGCCATAACCAACATAATTGCAGAAGCAATAAAAGCATTCTCTGTCCCAAAAGCACTTTTATTTTGTAATAGTATCAATATTTTTAATCTTTTATTTTTAACCCTCCTACATTTAAAAATTATATATAATCCTCTCATGGTTTGGGTTAATGTATTACCATTAGTTTTTTTGTTAAAATTAATGGTCAATAGTAAAAAATCAAAATCAAATTAATAAATTGACAAATTTATCCTTTCATTACTTCTTTTTTCCTCCAAATATAAAAAAAAAATTGAAAAAAATAGATAACTAAGAACTAGAAAATACCATTAAAAATTTCGCTTAAAAACCTATAGTAATATTTGTAGTCAAAAAAATTTATCTATTTTTATTTGTTTATTTTATATTTCCCTTCCATCTTTTTTGTTTCTTATTTATTTTTTTATTTCCTCTCCATCTTTTTGGCATTTGGAGAAAATTAAGATTTATAGGCCATAGTATAGATTTTCAAAATCATCTCTTTTCTTCTAATAACAACAGAGAAAGGGAGGGAAAGAAGGAAAAGGAAAAAAGAAAGAAAGTAGTGCAAGAGTGAATTTGTCAATTTATTAGTTTGATTTTGACTTTTTACTATTAATCGCTAGTTTTAACAGAAAAACTAATGATGATATTTGGCCTAAGGGAGTTATCTAAGATTTTTAATTCATAGGAAGATTGTGTAGTAGAGCACCAAATCACAGGGGATAAAAGATAATTTATCCAAAAGTAAATAACTAACTTGTTTTTCATTTTATTGTACTATGGTTAGGATTTCAATCTTTTATGATGGTCACTTCACCTGTAATGAAAGAAGCGGATTTCCAACGGCCAGATTTGGATCGGTTAACAGGGAGGCCTTTGTAGTCAACATTTGGTTGGGCGACGTCGTTTGGTAATGCTGGAGCTTCGATCGCGTCGGAAAGGTTGCCCTCTGTGGCTGTGGAGGCCCATGTGTGAAGTATTACAACCGTGCTGAGCTAGCTAAGATCACTTGACTTGGGAACTTGGGTTTAGTTTCAAACGCGCAAGCTATTATTGTTGAAGGTTGAAAATATTTAGGGATAGTTTGAGAAACCTCCCTTGAGGTTTCTAGTAGTCTCACTCCCTTCCCTTAAGATTTCAAAAATATCAGAGACCTCCCCTAATAGAATATTGGGTCTCAATTCTTACATTATCATGAGTGAAATGACTCAAATACCCACATAACTTAGTGAAGAGGTAATTCCTGACCTGCTGGAGTGGCTCTCTCGAGCTGAGGGAGAGTCTCTAGCTTGGAGAGGTCAGGACAGCGAGATCACCTGTTTGTTATAAGAGGGGCTGGATCCCCCGGTATAACTCCGAAACTTAAGTTAGTTCGGTATTGAAGAGATAATATATTAGTTGAGAAAATCAGTATGGCTTGCTTTACCAGAAATTGGTCATCCCCTTTCTTTGTGGAAACATTGGGACTTTATAGGAGATGGACAAGAGAGAGGGTCTACTGGTGTGGGTCCCTAGAGATCTGATATGGTCAGAATATCAAGTTGATTTGATGTTTCTGCGAAAAGGCGCGCCGGAACAGTGGCCATTCAGGCGGCACATGTGTCAGAGCAGCTTTCCGTCAGGTGTCAGATGTGTCAGAAGTCACATCCCACCTCCCTCTGATGGCTGCACAATCCCAATCACTTCGGCTCCTGGAGGGGAAGCTCTGGCCAAAGTGATAAGCGGATCAGGGTCATCTCGTCAAATAAGTAGCCAAGGTGTTACTTCCAGGAGTACCCCATGAAGAGATCCCGGAATATCCGAGCCAAAACGGCCACCCTCACTAAGCCCCCAAGTTTCGAGAAGGGCGAGATCGTCGTTTCCCGAGGTCGTTACTTCCCGAAGTTGATGAGCGTATGGGACACGGGACACAGTAAAGACACATCATGACCATGTGGATGGGACTGCTGGGGAGTGAAACGACGGCTGTCAGCTTTGATGGCAGGTTCATGAATAGGCTTGGAATTAGCAGGCAGGTGAACAGCCTTTTCATTAATGAGGAGAAAGAACGCGCCTTCGAGAATCCCAAAGGTACCGCCTCTTCACCTTCCCCTTGCTAGCCTATAAATATGAGTCCCTTTTTACTGTTTCACTCTTTACCAAAAATCTAAAATCACCTTAGGGCTTCGTTTTTGTTTGTTTTTTTCACTTCGGCAATCTTCTAAACCGCCTCTTCAAAGTAAGTTCACTTCTTCCTTTCTGTAAAAATGGCTAGGACAGCTCGCACACACAAAGAGACGGTGAGACCAAACTTCACCGAGAAGAGGCCCGACCCTTTCGAGGAGATAACCGCTTCCGAGGCCGGGGAAGGGGGTGCCGAAGCGTCTCATCAGGCCGGGACGCCCCAGGGGCAAAGTGAAGAAACCGAGGTCGAAGCAGAGGTCCTTTACAACGATGACTTCGGTAACGAAATCCCCAGGGATGAGGGAGTGCAGGAGCCAGCCACCCCTCCGGATTTGGCGGCGATTGACTACGGCTTAGTGCCCACGTTCAGAAGCGTAATGGGTCAAGCCTTGACCGCCGAGCTGGTCCGTCAGTACCCCTGGAGGAGGAATTACAGCATATATCCTCCTCGGCCGGACCAGTCAGCCGAGCTCCCTCCCAGGGGTAGAGTGGCCATATACCTCGACCA
This sequence comes from Coffea eugenioides, assembly GCF_003713205.1. Lineage (NCBI taxonomy): Eukaryota > Viridiplantae > Streptophyta > Magnoliopsida > Gentianales > Rubiaceae > Coffea > Coffea eugenioides. The sequence continues at coordinate 11,836,475 of NC_040044.1, forward strand.
GCTGGAAGCCGGGCTCAGAGTGCCGACCACGAGGTTTCTACGGGACTGCCTGAAATATTGGGAAGTGAGGATTACTCAACTCACCCCTAATGCAATCTGGGTCCTGGTCGGCTTCCAGATGCTGTGCCGACATCAAGAGATAACTCCCACGGTTAATCTCTTCCGCCGCTGCTACTCGCTCAAGAATAGTGGGAGTGAGAAGGGGTAGTACTACTTCGGGAACAAGGTCCCGAAATTAGTGGTAGACGCACCATCTTCCATCAAGGAGTGAAAAAGGAATTTCATCTTTGTCCCGGCTGATGACTTCCCTAGAGGATTTTGGTGGAGGCCTCCCACCCCAGTCAAGGAAGTCTCTCCGGGCCATTTGGAAGAAGAAAATTTCCAGAAGCTGACGGGGTCGGGCCTCAGGATCAACTGTTGGGATTTTCCCGAGGCAGTCCTCGTCGATGGGAAAATTAGCCGAACTCTCATCAGTTCGGATCACCAGCCTTTCTTTTCTCATAGGCTTGAAAAATATTGTACTTCTCCATTCCCTCCTTTGTTCATTCTTTCTTGATTCTAACTAACTCTTCTAGGCCTGTCAACGGGCCGGGTCCGGGCCGGAATTGATAAATCCGAACCCGGACCCGTCACACTGTATTAATTCCGGACCCGACCCAAATACCCGACGGGTCTCTTAATCTGTCTCCCGGAACCGCACCCGCGGGTCCCGGGTCCGGGTCCGGTAAGATTCCAATTCAAGCAGAATATTTCACTAAAAATGTTAGGCAGCTGGCCAGATTATTTAACTTCAATCATCATTAAATCTTAGCTAAGGCTTGGGAGAAAGAAACAGCATTTTGCTTCCTCAAGCATTCAAAAGTAGGATACAAGTTCGTTTAATATTTGCAAACTGAGGCATACGGCCAATGCCAATTTATGTGAAGGAAGTAAATTTACTCTGAGAGGTTTCAGAAGTGAACTACAAAGAAAGCGTGGCCCAACAGGATCTCACATAATTAGACCAATTACACTAATCTTGTCGTATTGAAATAAAATTTTTAGAGATTTAAAAAATAATGAAAATTTCGAGTTTCACATAGCTCACTGCAAAATGCAAAATAATAATGAGTTCACATAGTTGAAGATGCAAAATGCAATCTACGCATAGTGGAGGAGTGCAAAATGCAATTAATCCAAAAATTTACTCCAAATAAAAATCCTTTTTTTTTATTGCCGAAATAGAAATCTGCCACATTTGGGTAAATTAATTATTGCGGACAAACAAGATGACCAGTCTAGAATTGCTATAAGTGCCTCTGATTGAATCAGTGAAGGCACGAGGACCAAACAATCCAGAATTCCGTGCTCAACTTTTATAGCTTAAACCATAAGCCGTAAGGCTTACTGGACGAGGAGCATCTACGGAGCTTACATGTGACTGTGAGAAAGAGAGCTGGGCTACTTGAAGCCTGGAAGAGCTGGGCTTTTTTGGAGCTACAACCGTCAGGCGTCAGAGATGGAGAGAGCGTCGCGGGTTTCACGGCGGACTGGCGGAGGCAGCAAAACAGAAACTGCAAGAAGCCTAGAAGAGCTGGGCTTCTTTGGAGCTGCAACCATCAGTGTAGGCGTCAGAAATGGATTTGGCTTCGCCTGTTCCACGGCGGACTGGCGGAGGGCGGAGGCACAGCAAAAGAGAAAAGAGAGTGAGAGGGAGATGTGCGGCTGGGGCATTAGGGTTCGAAAAATTGGGGAAATGAAAGAACGTGTATGTCTTTGGTGATTTTTGATAGATAGATTGGTATATTTTTCTAATTATTAATTAATTAAAACGGGTCGGGTCTGAGACGGGTCGGAATGATATATTCCGTATTCGACTCGCTTTTCTATTAGATAAAATGGGTTCAGGTCCGGGTCCGGGTCGCGGTTCTATATACTTATCCATACCCGAAAAATGTTGACGGGTCCGGTCCAGCCCTAAACTCTTCTTCATATTCTGCAGTGGTGAGGGTTTCCGACCTGATAACCTCGGGAAATGCTTCCGAGATGGCGAAGAGATAACCAGAGAAGCGCAAGAATACTGCTGGGGCCTCCACTAGGCCGGCTAAGAAAGTCACCGCGGCGACGGCGGCCGTGAGCCTCCCGTGGTGATCGTAGGCGAAGGCTCGTGCACCTCGGCCACTCCAGGAGGCTCCCGATCCTCCGCCGTTCCGGTGGGGGTCCCCTTTCGTGGAGTCACGATAGCCTCTCCACCTCGGGGTCAAGGCGTGACCATTTTTCCAGATAACCCCGTCACGGGGTCTTCACTGTTCAACCTCCATCACGTGCCTGCTCAAGAGGCCGGGGAGGACAAGAGGCACTCCGGGGCACATTGGTGTCCGGAGTGGGAGATCAACGTCAACGACCGCTGCAAAAGCCCTCTGGTTGCGCACGAGCTCATGGTGCACTCAGTGTTGCCGCGGGACAGTGTGTACGCCAGGAAGCTCACTCCCGCCGAGCTGATGCAGAGCGCTTCGGTTTCCTGGGCTTCCACCACGGCCTTCTTTGCTGAGATGCTCCAACGTTATGGGCATTTTATGCAAACCTACAAGCCGCCCGACGAACTCCAGAAGAGGATTGCCGAGCTGGAAGAGAAACTAAAGGTGGCCGAGCTGGAACGGGAAAAGGCCGAGGCGGCAAGGGAGCGGGCCGAAGTCACAAAGAACTCTCTGATAACGGCCCTTGGCGAAGAGAAGGAAAGAAGGGCTCAGGAGGAGCAGTCGGCCAGAGAAGCAATAGAGAAGGCCGGGGTCACGGTCTTGGATGCCTTCCGAAAGTCGGAGTCCTTCACCCACGACCTCGGCGAGCTCACACGACCGAGCTTTATGTTCGGCTATACGTCGGCTGTTAACGATGCGAAGCCCTTTCTTTCCTCTGAACAGCTGAAGTCCCTTCAGAGCGCTCCGCACTACAACAAGGATGCCAAGAAATTGTGTGACCGTATGGCTGAGGGCATCCAGGCTGGAAGGGACTTAGCTGAGGTCCGGGCCGACTTCAACAAGTGGCTTCAAGAGTTTGACCTCGATGGCGATGGCCTTGAAGGAGACAAGGACGGCAGTGAAACCGGACGGCGAGACGCCGAGGCGGGGGGAGAGACTACGGGGGAGCAAGGCTCCGGGGCAGGAAATGCTTAGAAACATTCCTTTTTGTACTTGAGAGCCAAGGTCGTGGATGCTGAGGAGCACTTTGGACCTTGACCTTCTACTTTTTTGTTTGCAATATAACCGACTTCGTACTGTTGCCTTCTCTTTAATTGAGTTCGGTTTATTTTCAGTTTTTCAGTTTTCCTCCTGTTTTGTCCCCTTATTTTTCACTTGTAACAAAATGAGAATAAGTGAGAAATAACTCAAAGAACTTAAAATTAAAAGCACGTACTCCTCAAGGGTAATACAATTTGAGGTTTTCAGCATGCCAAATTCGAGGCACCCTAGAGCCATCTCGATTTGCCAGTTTACAATATCTATTTTGGCTGGATTCGACCACACGGTACGGTCCTTCCCATTTGGGGTTCAGTTTACCCTGAGGTTCAGCTCGGCTGACCGAATTCTTTCGGAGCACAAGGTCTCTCGGATTGAACCGCAAGTGTCTGACTCGAACATTATAATAGCCAGTTAGGATATTCTTATAAAGAGCGACTTTGGCTGCTGCCATTTCACGCTTCTTTTCGGCGAGGTCGAGGTCAACTCGCCGTTCTTCTTCATTAACCTCGGCAGCATATGCTGCCATCCGCGGGTTGGGGGTGATGAACTCGGTTGGGACGACCGCTTCGGACCCATAAGTTAGAGAGAACGGGGTCTCTTGGGTTGCTGATCTCGGGGTGGTCCGGTAGGACCATAACACACTGGGGAGTTCTTCCATCCAGGATGATCTAGCTCGATGTAACCTGGTTTTGAGGCCATGAAGGAGAGTGCGGTTGAAATTTTCGGCCTGTCCATTGGCCTGGGGGTGTCCCACTGAGGTGAAATGCTGTTTGATCCCAAGATTTTCGCACCACGCTTTGAAAGGATTATCAGTAAACTGCCCGCCGTTATCCGAGATGGCCACCTAGGGTAGGCCGAAGCGACAAATCACGTTTTTTCAGAAGAATTTTTGAATCGCCGACCCAGTGATGCTTTTCAAGGGCTCAGCCTCTACCCATTTGGTGAAGTAATCTACCGCCACCACCACATAGGCATAACTGCCCAGAGCTCTAGGAAATGGGCCGATCATATTAGTCCCCCATTGTTCGAAGGGCCACGGCGAGGTGATGGGGATCATGAGGTTGGTCGGCCTGTGGTGCTCAGGGGCGTGGTGCTGGCAAGAAGGGTAACTAAGGACCATGGTCTGGGCATCTACCCTCATGGTGGGCCAGAAATACCCAAGCAACAAAGCTTTTTTGACTAGCATCTGGTAGCCGACGTGAGCGCCACAAAGTCCCTCGTGTATATCTTGAAGGATCCTTTCGCCTTCACTTGATGTAATACACCGCAACCATAGGCCGAGGTATGACCTCTTGTATAGGAGATTTTGTCGGAGACCGTACCGAGCTGCTTTACGTTGAAGCTTCCTCGACTTAGTCTGGTCCTCGGGGAGCTCCCCCTGACTGAGAAATCGGATCAAGGGACCCATCCAGGTGTCCCCGGGGTAAACGGGGCATACGACCTCTTCTAAGTATTCCGACTCGACTAAGACTTCCACGAGAATCGTCTTGTTCAAGTCAGAGAACGAGGTGGAAGTGAGCCGGGAGAGGGCGTCAGCTCCCTTGTTCTGCGACCACGGTATCCTTTGGATTTCAAAAGATTCGAAATGTGCCACTAACTGGTGGACCTTGGAGAGGTAGCGATGCATGACCTCTTCTCTAGTCTCGTACTTGCCCAGTATTTGGCATACGACAAGTTGTGAGTCGCTGTAGACCAAGATGTGCGCGGCCCCGAGCTTACGAGATAGCTGCAAGCCGGCGATGACCGCCTCATATTCGGCTTCGTTGTTAGAAGCAGCGAAGTCAAATCTTAAGGCTTATGAGCACATGTCTCGCTGAAGGTCTTCGAGGAGCAAGCCCGCTCCATTACCCTCACTGTTAGACGAGCCATTCACATGAAGGGTCCACCGCTGAGGCTCAGCAGTGACCGAGATGGATTCATTTACCTCATTAAAAGTGAGTTCCGCTAGGAAGTCCGCGAGAGTTTGAGCTTTGATGGTCGTTCGTGGCTCGTAAGAGAAGTCATACTCCCCCAGTTCGATGGCCCATTTGGTAAGACGTCCGGAAGCCTCCGGGCGCGACAACACTTGTTTGAGGGGCTGGTCAGTTCTAAGACAAATGTGATCAGTTAAGAAGTAGGGTTTAAGCCTGCGGACTGCGTGGATCAAGGCCAGCACGAGTTTCTCCGCTTGTGTATACCTGGTCTCCGGATCTCGGAGGACTCGACTGACATAATAAATTGGAACTTGTACACCTTCTTCCCTTACCAGTACGGCGCTCAAGGCTTCAACCGCGGCAGATAGGTACAGGAACAACCTATCCCCTGGACGAGGTGAGGTGAGCGTTGGGAGGCGGTGAAGGTACTCTTTCAGCTGCTCAAACGCCTGCTGACATTCTTTAGTCCAAGAGAAGCTGTCTGCCTTCTTCAGAACCTTGAAAAAAGGCAACGCCTTGGAGGCTGATTGCGATAGGAACCAATTCAGGGCTGCCAGCCGCCCTGTGAGCCTCTGCACATCACGGACACATCGGAGTGGAGACATTTCCTGGATCGCTCTCACCTTATCCGGGTTCGCTTCTATGCCTCGCCTTGAGACGAGGTAGCCCAAAAATTTTCCTGAAGTGACCCCGAAAGCACATTTCTTGGGATTTAACATCATTCGCGTCTTCCGAAGAACCTCCAGGACCTCTTTCAAGTCAGAAAGGAAAGAGGAGGTCGTCGGACTTTTGAGAAGAATATCATCCACGTAGGCTTCGACATTTCGCCCGATTTGGGATTTGAAAACTTGGTTGACCAAGCGCTGATATGTGGCCCCGGCATTCTTTAGTCCGAAAGGCAATGTGTTATAGTAATATACGCCTTAGTCTGTATAGAAGGCCGTCTTCTCCTGGTCCTCTTGACTCATTCCAATCTGGTGATACCCTCTGAAGGCATCAAGAAAACAGAGGATCTCATAACCCATCGCCGAGTCTACCAAGGTGTCGACCTTAGGCAATGGGTAGCAGTTTTTGGGACAGGCCTTGTTGAGGTCGGTGAAGTCGACGCATATTCTCCAAACTCCCGTGTCCTTCTTAACCATGACCGGGTTAGATAACCAAGTCGGATATTGGACCTCCCGGATTATCTTTGCGGGCAGGAGTTTGTTCACTTCTTCACCTACAGTTCGGCTGTGCTCAGGGCCGAGGTGCCTCCTTTTTTGTTTGATCGGGAGTACCTGGGGATCAACGTTCAACTCGTGTACCATGAGGTGATGCGGGACTCCCTGGACCTCATCTGTGTCCCAGGCGAAGACATTCCGGTATTTTCTAAGGAGATCCACCATACCTTTCTTAATAGGGCCAGACAAACAAATGCCGACGCGGATCGTCTGATCTAGCTTTGCGGGGTCCAGGGAGATCTCCTCCACTTCATCTCCCGTCTCCAGCCTCTGGGGCTTCTCAACTTACTAAGGATCAATGCAATCAATTGAAAGGATGCTGGACTTCTTCTCGGACCTCATACTGGAGGCCGATGTGGATGCTGCTTGCAAAGTGGCAAGGTAGCATTTCCGGGCAGCGCAGACGTCGCTGCTTACCTCGGCAACACCCGCGGCGGTGGGGAACTTAAAACTCAGATGGTACGTGGAGTACACTGCTCGCAGAGCATTAAGCGTAGGTCGACCCAGGAGCAAGTTGTACGGGGAGTCAGCCTTAACCATCACGAAGTTGACAGGGATGGTTCGACAACGGGAGTGATGCCCCACGGTCACTGTCAGGGTCATCATCCCTTCAGGATGCACGATGTGTCCCCCGAAGCCTACCAGGAGGGTTCTTACTGGGGTCATGTGTTCCTTGGCCAATTTAAGGCTCTCAAAAGTGTGGAAATACATGACGTCCACGGAACTTCCTGGGTCGATGTAGACCTTCTTCACAATGTAATTGTTGGTGAGCACTTCAATCACCAAAGCCTTATGACTACTAGAGGCAGTTGGGACAGTATCGCTGGACCCGTAAGAGATCACCTCGGATAGGCCAGAGCTCGACTCAGTCTGGTCCGGATTAGCTTGCCTGTAGGTCCTCTTTCGAGAGTTCTGACTATCCCCCCCGTCGGACCTCCGGCGATGGTGTTGATGACCCCAACTATATTTGGCCCATATCCCAACCCATGACCTGAAGATCCGTCTCGGGGAGGCTTTTTTGTCTCCCTAGGATTCTCAGGGGGCCTACAGCTGCTTCTTGATACCCGCTTCTCGTCTCGGCGTTGGTCACTCCGACCTTCGCGTCGGGGTTCATTACGTTGATGACCGCCACCTCGGCGGATGAACTGCTTCAGGTGCCCTTGCCTGATGAGCTTCTCAATCTCCCTCTTAAGGTCGTTGCAGTCCTCGGTCTCGTGCCCGATGTCTCGGTGATACAGGCAGTAGAGGTTAGAGTTCTTCTTGTCTCTGCTACCGAACATCTTCGGAGGTACTTTTTTGAGGTTATTCTATTCCATCACGGACAATACCCGGGACCGAGTAGTGTTCAAAGGGGTCAACTCGGACTCGGGGATGGATGCTTTCCCCTTGGAGATCCGGTCGAACACGCTGCGACGATCTCGGTTAGGGCTTTGGAAGTTTCCCGTCCCCACTTCACTTCGGCCAGTATCTTTTCCCCTTCGGGGATCGGTCCTTGAGCGGGCGGCTTGGACCTCTTTGTTCATGCAGTTGAGGTCTTCGGCTTGTATGCCCTTCTCGACCTTCAACCACAGTTCATGGAACGTGCGAGGATATTTCTTATGGATCCCCGTATTAAATACCCCGACAACGAGCCCGTGGGCAAAAGCAGCGATGGTGACCTGCTCATTGGGGTTAGGTATCTGCACGCTTTCCTCGTGGAACCTCTAGACGTATGACCGAAGTGATTCTCTCGGGTTCTGTTGCATATTCAACAGATAAGTCGAGGTTCTAGTCGTTGGTCCGGAGGATACAAACCGGTGGAGAAATCTCTCCATTAATTCCCCCAGGGTTGAAATGCTCCTAGGTTCTAAGCTCCAAAACCATTTTTGTGCCGTCCCCTGGAGGAACACTGGAAAAGCCCGGCATATGACAGGGTCAGGGATGCAATATAGGCGAAAGACTGAGATGAAGGCATGGAGGTGATCCTCGGGATCACCTCGGCGGTCATAAGATTGTATCGAGGGGAGTTTGAAGTTGGGGGGAAGCCTCTCCTCGTTAATATCATCTGTAAAAGGTGCAGCCCTCATGTAATCCACCCCCGATCTTCCCAAGGGCCGAGGTTCCTCCTCAGGTCGTCGCCCCAAGAGTTCTCTGGAAAACGCCTTGGTCATAAAGGCTACCTTAGAGGTGGCCTTAGAGAACGCCCGCTTTGAAGTACTCCGACTTAGGCGTCTCCCGTCAGATTCCTCTTCAGATGAACCTTCAGGAGATTCATCCGATTTCCTTTTAGAGGATTCAGCCTTCTGCTTACCTTGTCTCTTGAGATACCTCCCTAACTCCTCGAAGATGTTAGGGTTCTCGGTCACAAATTCGGCCATACGGGTGATGGCTTCTTCGTTTGCGGGCTGAGCCCTTGGGGAATCCTGCCCTTCGAAAATATCTTCCTGTTGGGTTACATTGCTTTGCTCAGCCCCGATAGTGAGAGCTTTCCTGCTCTTAGAACGCGTAGGCTTCATACTCAAGCTTCACGGTTCCCACAGACGGCGCCAATTGAAGAGATAATTCCTGACCTGCTGGAGTGGCTCTCCCGAGCTGAGGGAGAGTCTCTAGCTTGGAGAGGTCAGGACAGCGAGATCACCTGTTTGTTATAAGAGGGGTTGGATCCCCCGGTATAACTCCGAAATTTAAGTTAGTTCGGTATTGAAGAGATAATATATTAGTTGAGAAAATCAGTATGGCTTGCTTTACCAGAAATTGGTCATCCCCTTTCTTAGTGGAAACGTTGGGACTTTATAGGAGATGGACAAGAGAGAGGGACTACTGGTGTGGGTCCCTAGAGATTTGATATGGTCAGAATATCAAGTTGATTTGATATTTCTGCGAAAAGGCCCGCCGGAACAGTGGCCATTCAGGCGGCGCATGTGTCAGAGCAGCTTTCCGTCAGGTGTCAGATGTGTCAGAGGTCACATCCCACCTCCCTCTGATGGCCGTACAATCCCAATCACTTCGGCTCTAGGAGAGGAAGCTCTGGCCGAAGTGATAAGCGGATCAGGGTCATCTCGTCAAGTAAGTAGCCGAGGTGTTACTTCCAGGAGTACCCCATGAAGAGGTCCCGGAATATCCGAGCCAAAACGGCCACCCTTACTAAGCAAATATTTTGCAATTATTTGGACAAATTTACTTAAGTTAATTATAAATATGATTAATGTAATTGACGACAATTTAGAAGTGCAATATGGACCTATTCTTCCCTTTGCATTGCTAAATGTCTTCCTTCTCTTTGGTTACTCACCTCTTCCTCTTCAGAACCTTCATACTATTCAAAAAATCTATAATTTGTGCAGCAAAAGTACCGCTTGTGTAGATTCCATTCACTCTAAAAAATTTTAATTCTCGCTTGGCGATTACATCAACAATATATCTGTTTCTAATTGTAAATGATGTAGGTGAATTCCAAAATTCACCTCTATTGCTTGAACTGGCTATTTATGTGTGTGTTTGTTGCTACTACAATTGCTTACTTCATTTGCTGCTATTACTTTTAACTCATCCAACACCAAGAACTTTAATTGCATAGAGGCTGATACACAGAGTCCTATCTTGCTGCTTCATTTTGCTCTTATAAATAGTTTGCCGAAATGGCCATTGCACATAGATGTTAAAAATGACAAGCAGAAACAACCGTTGGTTTCCAAGTGTCAAACTGAAGTTCAAACCTTCCTTGAGCCATTAGTTCCACTTACAATCCTGAACTTTCATTCTTGTTAAATTGTCTAAGTACTGTTCATATGAAATTATCTCACTAATGCAAGACTTGAGGGCATTTGTGGTATCAGGCTGTGTTCTCTCTCCAAACCTCAATTTTTTATTGTTTCTCTTTTTGAATTGGGTTGGATTTGATACTACCTATTCACTTTTAGAGGAAGTCTTTGATATTTTGAAAACCTTAGGGGAGGACAGTGAGATTGTTAGAAACCTTAAGGGAAGTTTTTGAAATTTTCCCAAATATTTATTGAGTAGGTAAGATACTCCGACACGGTAACGAGCAATGCTAAAATTTAGGGTAAAATACCAAAAAAAAAAAAATCTTTGTGGGTTGTTGAATGTTCAATTTGACTCTTTCTGATTTGAACCCCTACACTATAGCTCATTGTAGTTTCGACTAAATTGAAAATTGGACGGAAGACATCCAATTTGATGATTGTGCATGAAATGTCAATATTGCCCCTACAATACGTGAAGTGCTTTCCGTTCAATTTTCAATTTAGTCAAAACTGCCGGGAGCTATAGTGTAATTTTTCAAATCATAAGGAATTAAATTGAATATTCGGCAAATTACAGTGACTTCATTTAGATAAGGACAATATTGAAATTTCATATACAACCATTAGATTGAATGCTTTTTGTCTAATTTTCAATTTAGTTGAAACCACAGAAAGTTATAGTGCAGGTTTTTAAATCAGAGAGAGTTAAATTGAACAGTTGACAAATTACAGGGAGTATTTTGGTGTTCAGGGGGAGGAATGGATTGGGTGGTTCGAGAGGAGAGAGTCTAAATGAGAGATTTTGAATTCAAACCTTACAATTTATACTAAAAAAATTAATAATTTCAAATATTTAAAATATAAACTACAATTATCATTGAAGGAATAGTTTTTCTAGACGAATTAGATATGAAATTTTCCTAATCTTTTTTATATTAACATTATATACACCATCATGATCAGGATGTGTGCATGATATTTTTTAATTTAAACTTAAAACTCAAAATTTGAATATTTATCATATATTTAAACTCAGTAGTGTATGCCGTTCAATTAATTGTTGTAGTTTTCTACTACTAATCCATAAAGACCGGGCTGCCTTCTGGTTTATATTCTCTCGAGTTCCCACAGTGCAGTCTTTGATGTCAAGCACGCGGCTTACATGATTTTCAATGGTTGCTTATTCTGTTGACCATCACTCATGATAGGTTAATGGGAGCATCACGGAAGTTACAGACAATTTCTAGCCACTCATTCTAATTTGGGTGCCCGGACTACTAGCTTGTCCGGGAGCAATCGTCTTATTTCACATTATTGTCTTCTCTTTGCCCTTTTCTTTCACATTTTACATGTTCCCAACTCTATAATTCTTGGCCCTGCCCATCTCTACTCTGCTCCAATTCCATTCTCCTTAATTAAGAGAAACTGGGAGTCAGGCATAGGTAGAATCTAGTGGAGGAAAAAAAAATATTCTAGGTCTTTGAATAATTAAGTATAATTAACCAACTACTCTTATCCAACTACTTTTAAGAGTAGTTGGCTAGCAGGAAGAGTTTCAAAACTCTTCGTAGGTGTAGGTCAATTTATCGAATCTCTTGATCTGCATTCTTGTTAAGGATTTCCTGAAAATTTTACCAGTAGGTACAAAGATACTTGTTTGATCCGGTAGCGATTTAGTTTCTTTCGGATTCTCCATTGATCCCTTTGAAAAACTCTCTTTGAATATAGGTCAATGAATCGAATCTCTTGACCTGCATTCTTATTCAAGATTTTCTGAAGATTTCATTAGTAGGTGCAAAGACACTCATTTGGTACGATAAAAGTTCAGTCTTCTCTGGATTCTTCATTGATTCCCTTAGATCCATCACTTCTTCTTAATGTAAAGTAGAAATATGTATCGAATAAAATTTCTCATGTTCGGAAAAAATGAATAATTAAGTATAATCAAGGAACTAAATTTGCTAAATTAATGAAACTGTCTTGATAAGCGTATGTGAGTGTGAAACTCATAGCATGTGGCATCCTATTGTTGTTCCTCAGGATAATGGTTAGCCTTAACAAACTAACACTTGAAATCAATGAAAATTCTACAAAATGGTAAGAGATTTCCGCCATTTGATGGTAAAAGTCACATCGATTGATATATTCAGGACATGAAATTGAACGCGGAACCCAATGACATCGATGGCATGGATTTTGAGGTGACACTACCCCAATTGCACAATGGTACCGGTACAAGTTGCAATATTGCAGATCCTAAAGTAGAAGAAATGGAAAACAAAATTTTAAGGAATAGCTTTGACTGAAAAGGTAATTAAGAGGCCTAATGATTAGACAACTTGTCAAGTTCAGTAGGAATGCATGGCAACTTAATGCATGACAACTTAATTGGGCCGAATCCATCCACGTCGAAAGATTGTGGGGTGGTTATCTTGGGTTTAAGGTTCTCAGCCGTATCTCCAGTTATTAATTGGCTGGATGATGTTGGTTTGTGAGTTCCACTTTAAATTGTGCTTTGCATCAGGATTTCGATTACCTCTGAGTGTTAGTGATGGGATGAAGTTTTTTTCTTTTTTCTTTTGATAAAAACTATTGGGATGAATTTCTAAAGCAATTGAGAGGAAATTAAGTTGATTTATCATGTAGTTAGTGAATGTATTAGAGGATGATTAAGAAAAGGTACAATTAGTTATCAGCAGAAGAGGAATGCAAAATTTTGTAAATTTGCAGAAGATAATTAGTGGTAGATATGCCTTGAAAAAAATCCAAGTTAACAAATACTGAAAAGAGATTATTAATTAGAAGAGAAACTTATTGAAACTGTTTCCACATTGTTATGCTTAATTTGTAACAAATGAATGTGAGTAATTGGGATAATTTGAGTTTGTGGTCAATACGATCTATTGTTTAATATTTTACGTTACTTGTTGCATTTATCTATTATGTGGTAATTTGCGCTCATAATTCTGATTTGGAAAATAAAAGTAAATGGAGAACAAAAGATGCCATTGAATGAGTAAGAACTATAAAGATTGTCATGCATAATTAGGAAGATATCTGGTAATATATTAGCAAAAGCCATTTAACATGGATTTAATTTAGATGTGTTTCTAACTCATCCAGCGCCAATTTGTGAAATCTAACCACTGTCATCTCTTTAGAATGAAGAAAAATATTTTTTAGTTCCTTGAAAACACCTAAAATTAAAATTTTAAACATAAATTTGAATAATTTTTTTTTCTTGTAGGGTAGGATTTAAAAAGACGAGAACAAAAAGAATGATTTGAATCCAGAACTTCTAAATTCGGTGACCTTGAAATGTGCAAAACACTTTACTCTTACAAAGTAACCCACAGAGTAATTTTTCTAAGTGAAATTTCAATAGACATATTGGTAAATTTAGTAATATTGGAAGAAGTTCAATATCCCCACCAGCTAATACGGATACCACCATTTTGACAAAATAATAATAATAATAATAAGGATACCACCCTTTGATACTAATTAGGTTTTGACATACGATTTGACCTCATCCTCGTATAATACTCCAACAATCTCTCGGGGTCAGGAAGATTTTCTTTGATGATGGGCTCTTCCTTGAAATTCTTGACCCATGCATGCAAGCGTGGTAAACGACTTGGTTCCAAAACCTTGATCCCCACCAACTGTTCCATGGGTTGAATCCAACAGGCAAACCAGGCAAATATCAAGTCCACCATATTGATCGAGTTGCCACCAAAAAACTTCTTGTCCCCAAGAGCTTGCTCTTCAATAATTTTCAGAAAGTTAAACATTTGTTCTGCTGCCTCTTTCTCGCCATCTTCTCCTCCCCAGAAGAGGGATCTAACAGCACTACGTCCCTAAATCATGATAATTTTTTCAAATCATCAGAAGTTAGTTAAGCTAATATTATTTTAAGTAAAAGATTAACATGATCCTTTTTTTTTTGAAATAAGAGCTTACCCCAAAGATAACCAATTCAATGTTTTCTACAATGTAATCCTATTAAAATCTGCTTGCTTGAAAACAAGAAGATATAAGGCTATCGAGGAGTTTTGCGAAGATGAGATTACCTTGTCTGTTGCAAAATTTATCCAAAACCGAGCTACAGATCTCTCATAGGGATCTTTTGGCAGCAGTGGGTTATGGGGCCACACCTCTTCAATATATTCAAGGATTACAAGGGACTCAGAAATGGGTTTTCCAGCATGAACCAGCACGGGAACTTTCTTGTAAACTGGATTGTAACGTAACAGCAACTCACTCTTGTTAGCCAGGTCTTCTTCTATGTAATCATACTCGATGCCCTTCAATTTCAGTGCCCATATCACCCGATAAACAAAGGGGCTTGGCCAAAAGCCATGAAGCTTCACTTCGTTGTCCATTTGATCTTCTAGGGGAATGGGGTGCCAGGCTTAATTTTTCTGTATAGGAGCAGTGATAGACTAATAATAATGCATTTAAATGTCAAGTTGTTTTTAATATTATAATAAATGATTGCTTTTCTTGCAATATTTCTAGTTTAGTCAGCAATGGCGGCCTAACATAGTCAATAAAGATGAGGGTAAAGAAAAAGCCAAAAGATAATCTTTGTTTATACAGTCATTGGTAGGTTCCAAAGACCAATGTGTAAAGATGATTTGATTCCTTCGAGGGGCAATTCAAACAGTATTTTGAGGCAGACATGTAAAGCCATGTTTGTTCAATTGTCACAACTAGCAATGCCAAAATTGATTTCCACAGGTGAATGAGTCAATAAAGATGGTAAGATTGAGTTGCAAAAAGACAAAACAAGGTTCAATGACGAATCACGGACCAACAAAACCAAGGAAAAGGAAGGAAATTCAAACAATGCCCCTGCATTGTGGGACAGGGTGTTTAGTTCTGCTGTTGGTATTTTCGTGTTTTGGGGCACTTTAATCGCTATCAGACTCGCTGGTTATTAAGCATTAAAAATTTCAGCACAGTTTCAACTACCCCTCAAAAGTCTAACTCCATCCTGCAATCAAAGGGCAATTAGTAGCTCATCTTTGCCCTCTCCATTGTGAAGCCCAAACAACTGATAAAAGATTGCGAAAATCAATGAACCATTAGAACAAGAAATGCTTCCGTGAAATTACAAACATGTAGTACACCAACTCAAGTCAGTTAAAATTAGATAGATTGGCAACCGCAGAGTGATGTGGTACAGCAAAACAACCAGCCAGACCTTTCCTTCAGTTGCACTTGAAGTTTCACAGAGAAGAATTTCAATTCCAAACCAAAACTATATTAACAACCTCAGACGCGAGCTGCACTGCATTTGGGACGACAACTTTTGACTGTAGCAATTCAACCTCTCAGATTTTTTGTCTACAAGTAACTTACCATTGATCCTGCTGGAGAGATTGACTCCCAATTTTTCCTGCAGTGTTCCTAATTTGTATCCCTTTTAGAAAACGCCAGCGAGAGTTCCTCAACTATAGATAAAGGATTGAGCAAAATACATGCAGGCAGTGAATGCTAACATGCAAAGTGCAGCAAGAAACCAATAAGAGTAATCCAAATGTGGCCGATTCAAGAAGTCTGCAAACCAACCGTCTTGATCCCCTCCACTTGTGGCTTTCTGAATGACAGAGATTAGAAAACTACTTAGGAAACTCCCTACTCCAAAGATACTGAGGTATAGAGACATACCTATACTTCTCAAGTCACCAGGAACCTGATCATAGAAAACTCTTGTAAACCAACCATTGTAAACACTTCTACAATCCCAAACAACAGATATTGGGGAGTCAACCAGAATACGCTCATTGGAACTGTAGCATCTGGCAAATGAACCAGTCCATATTCAAGAGCAGTTTCAAGACGTTACCTCTCAACTAAAGCAGCAATCACCATGTAAACCACAGATAATAATAGGCCAAGCCCAATTCTTTGACTTGAAGCGCTTCTATACCCGAAGGTTTCGCAGTAATAACTCTGGCAACAAGGACCAAAACCCGGTCATAGATAGGAATGAAGATGACAACTGAAACGTTGATGAAAGATTGTAGTGCAGCAGACGGTGCTTCAAAACCTGAACCAAGTGATCTGAATCCTTTCTTGGTGAGGTGAATGCTTGAACAAATATTACAGCATAAGACAAACAGGTAAACCATATCAGAATCAGTCTGAAAATTGCTTTTGCATCTTCAAGCTCACTTCTCATGCAAACTTCCCCCTCATCCTAGGACCATCAGGTGTGCAAGCAGTGCTTTGTTAAGAAACCTATACCAGAACTCAGATTCAGTGACGGTGCAAATGAAAATTTTAGTACTTTGCAGACAAAGAGCATCTCAACACTAGGATATTTAAGGAAATTACTACTTCCCTTAGTGTACATTTAAGGAAATTTTTCTCTCTCTCTCTCTCTCTCAACAAGACAAAATCACCACGCTTCAGCAGAAAGGTCAATTTGAAACAAGAAAAAAGTCAAGTATGACTACAACTCAAAATAGACATATTGCTAGAGGGTCTTCCTTTATGTTTCAACTTTCAGATGTTCTCCTTCTGAGTTCTTGTTGTATGAGATCAAACAACTTTATCTAGAAAATTAACTGTAACATAATCAGGTGAAAAGTACTCATTGCAACTGCATATATGGTAGGTAATAACCAGACATTTTAGCCTGCTTACTTGAATTGTTGAGAACCTTGACGAGACTGTGTTTCCCAAATTTGCTCTTCACTCGGGACTGAACTTCGCCAGTTCCTAGCAGCTTTAACAACCCCAGAACCAATTCCCACGAATGGGTTTCTCTCATCACTTTTGCTGCTAAATCTGTAGGTCGTAGTTCGGAGCAAGAAAATGGCTAGTGCAAATCCCATAACATGGATTTTGATAAATTTAAAGTTTAGCAAGTACCCCTAATTATTTTATTCGAGGGGATGCAATACGTAAGTTTTGTCGTTTGAGGGGCACAAACTATTAAACTATAATTAAAGTAAGATACAATTAGTAATAATTTTAAACTACAAAAGAGGATTTTAAATATTTGCGGAGAACAATTGTCCACCGTGAAATGTTTATAGCTCCACGATTATAATTGGAAAAACTTTGCTGTGGCACAATATGACAGGTGCTGTCAAGCTGTGATAACATATCAATTGACAAAACATACAGCATAGTAAATTCGAGCATCTTTTCAAGCACATTAAAAGTTAAAAAATCGCATCCCAAATAAAAGAAAAGTAAAGAAGGCGCCTTGCAAAGATAGAGCACAAAAGTACAACTACGGAGTTACTGTTAAACAGCAGTAGAAAGTTCAACTTCAACTAACCATGATATACAGCAATGAAGAGATTATGACGGTCCAATATCGACCCAGAAACGACTCGGCGACGAATGCACCCAAGAGCGGCAAAAGCAACGCTGTACCGAACCAAGCATTCACGTCTCCGCTGCTGTAGCAGCGGACTGGCCGAGTGGCCCGGTCAAGTAACTGATCAAATTCGTACTAATTCCGTGATGAGCAAACCTCTCTGCCATCTCCATACCTGCATTAAAAACAAATAATTAACCTGCAGTATTTCATTTTATCATAGTACGGTGAGGATGTTAATACTTTATGATGGTTACTTCACCTATGATGAAAGCTGCGGATTTCCAGCGGCCGGATTGGGACCAGTTGGCAGGGCGGCCTTTGTAGTCAACATTTCCTTCGACGACGACAATGTGGTTTAGTAACGTCGGAGTGTCGCTGGCGTCGGAAAGGTTGGCCTGCGGGGCTGTAGATATTGCCATGCGTGGAGTGGAGTAACTGTGCCGAACTCACTTGTCAATTTCAGTAGGAGTGCAATGTCAACTTAATTGGGCCGAGCGTTGTTGGGATGACGTTTTTTCTTTTTTCTTTTGGTTAAAACTATTGGGATGAATTTCTAAAGCAATTGAGAGGAAATTAAGTTGATTTATCATGTAGTTAGTGAACGCATTAGAGAATGTAAAATTTTGTAAATTTGCAGAAGATAATTAGTGGTAGATATGCCTTGAAATAAATCCAAGTTAACAAATATTGAAAAGAGATTATTAATTAGAAGAGAAGCTTATTGAAACTGTTTCCACATTGTTATGCTTAATTTGTAACAAATGACAGTGAATAATTGTTTAATATGTTACGTTACTTGTTGCATTTATCTATTATATGGTAATAAAAGTAAATGGAGAACAAAATATGCCATTGAATGAGTAAGATCGGTGAAGATTGTCATGCATAATTAAAAAGGTATTTGCTAATATATTAGTAAAATCCATTTAACATGGATTTAATTTATATGCGTTTCGAAATTATCCAGTGCCAATTTGTAAAAATCTAACCACTGTCGTCTCTTTAGAATGAAGAAAAATATTTTTTAGTTCCCCAAAAACACCTAAAATTAAAATTTAAACATAAATTCGAGTAATTTTTTTTTCTTGCAAGGTAGGATTTAGAAAGTAGAGAACAAGATGGGGGATTTGAATCCAAGACTTCTAAATTCTGCAACCTGAAGATGTGCAAAACACTTTATTCTTACAAAGTAACTCTGTGAACCACATAGAGTAATTTTTCTAAGTGAAATTTCAATAGACATATAATGTTGGAAGAAGTTCAATATCCCCACCAGCTAATAAGGATACCATCCTGTGATACTAATTAGGATTTGACCTTATCCTCGTATAATGCTCCAACATTCTCTCAGGGTCAGGAAGATTTTCTTTGATGATGGGCTCTTCCTTGAAATTGTTGACCCATGCATGCAAGCGTGGTAAACGACTCGGTTCCAAAACCTTGATCCCCACCACCTGTTGCATGGCGTGAATCCAACAGGTAAACAAGGCAAGTATCAAGTCCACCATATTGATCGAGTTGCCACCAAAAAACTTCTTGTCGCCGAGAGCTTGCTCTTCGCTAATTTTCAGATAGTCAAACATTTGTTCTGCTGCCTCTTTCTTGTCATCTTCTCTTGCCCAGAAGAAGGATACCAGAGCACTACGTAGCTAAACCATGATAATTTTTTTCTAATCGTCAGAAGTTAGTTAAACTAATAGTATTATTTTAAGTAAAGATTAACATGATGCTTTTTTTGAAATAAGAGCTTACCCCAAAGATATCCAATTCAATGTTTTCTACAATGTAATCCTATTAAAACCTGCTTGCTTGAAAAGCCAGAAGATAAAAGGCTATCTAGGAGTTTTGCGAGGATGAGATTACCTTGTCCGTTGCAAAATTTATCCAAAACCGAGCTACAGATCTCTCATAGGGATCTTTTGGCAGCAGTGGGTTATGCGGCCACACCTCCTCAATATATTCAAGGATTACAGGGGACTCAGAAATGGGTTTTCCAGCATGAACCAGCACGGGAACTTTCTTGTAAACTGGATTGTAACGTAACAGCAATTCACTCTTGTTAGGCAGGTCTTCTTCTATGTAATCATACGCGATGCCCTTCAATTTCAGCGCCCATACCACCCAATAAACAAAGGGGCTTGACCAAAAGCCATGAAGCTTCACTTCTTTATCCATTTGATCTTCTAGGGGAATGGGGTGCCAGGCTTAGTTTTTCTTCTTTATAGGAGCAGTGATAGACTAATAGGGGGATAGAGGATCCCCTTGTCTTATACCTCTCTTAGGAGTGACATAGCCTTTCTGATCACAATTAATCTTGAACGAGTATGAGACAGTTGATACGCATTTCAATATCCAATTTATCCATCTCTCTGAGAATCCCATTTTCTGCATTATTGCACCTAAGAATTTCCACTCAACCCTATCATAGGCTTTTGCCACGTCAAGTTTTAATGACATACACCCTACTGAACCTTGTCTTTTGTTTTTCAGATAATGGAGATATTCATGGGACACAATGACATTATCTAATATTTGTCTCCCCGGAACAAAAGCTGCCTGGTTCTTGCTTATACAACAGTCCAGAACATGTTTAAGTTTGTTGGCAAGCACTTTGGAAATGATTTTATACAACACATTGCAAAGACTTATGGGTCCATACTGTTTAAGATTGATTGGCATCTCAACTTTGGGAATCAAAGAGACAACCGTGTGATTAAGAGACTTTAGCATGAAACCTAAGTGGAAAAAACTCTGGATAGCTGGTACAACATCAGACCTGATAACCCTCCAGAATTTTTGAAAAAATAGAGATGTCATCCCATCAGGGCCAGGGGCTTTGTTGGGATTCATAGAAAAAAAATGCAGACTTAATCTCAACCTCAGTGACAGTTCTAGTCAAATTTGTATTCATTTGATCAGAAATTGTGTTTGGTATCCCCTCAAGATATCCTCAACGCCTTCAGTGCCCTGACTATCAAAGAGTTGTTGGTAGTAGCTAGCCACTTCCTGTCCTAGTTCCTTCTCACTTGAAGTCCATGATCCATCATCTCTTTGAAAATTAACCATCCTATTCCTTTTCATTCTACCTTTGACACTAGCATGGAAAAGCTGTGAAATTTTGTCGCCTTCCTTCAACCAAGTAACTCTAGATTTTTGAGACCAGTACATTTCCTCATTAGAGTAAGCTCTCTTAAGTTGAGTCTTAAGGTCATCCATAGCTCTTCTGTGAAACTCAGTTGACTCTCCAAGCCTCTCCATGTCTGCCTTGATTCTGTTAATCTCTTTCCTAGAGTTATGCTGAAAACTATTTTTCCACTTCAGAAGAGCCACTCTACAATTAGAAATCTTTCTAGTGACTTGGTACATTCTTGATCCTTCCACTTCTAATTTCCAAGCTTCCTCAATCACTTGTGTAATCCCTTCTTGCTGTATCCATCTTTTGTCAAAAATGAATTTTTTCCTTCTTTTGGCCTGTTCAGGTTCAGTATCAACCATAATCATACTATGATCTGAGCTGTAATTGTTGACATGTTTGCACCTTGTTTTGTCAAAAATTTGGAACCAGGTATAAGTACAAAGCATTCTATCCAGCCTTTGTTTAATTTCTCCTTCATTTTCCAGTTATTACACCAAGTCCAAGGATTTCCATGAAAACCTATATCGATCAGCTCATTATCAGCAATGAATTGCTTAAAACTCTAAAGGTCCACTCCTATCTTCTTCTTCCTCCCCATTTCTCTTCATTGGACACTATATCATTAAAATCTCCTGCAACTATCCACCTTTGTCCCCATAGTCTTTTCCTTTCATTCAACACTTTCCACTAATTCTTCCTAGTTGCTGCATCACAACTTGCATATATACCAATCAGCCACCAGTTGGTATGTTGACTGTGGTCCACTATATGAGCCTCAATGGTGAACGCTGTCTTATGTATTTCCGTAATTTTCACTTCCTGTTTCCACAAAAGGGCCATCCCCCCAGACCTATTCATAGACTCTACAATCGCACTATGATCAAAATTCAGCCTTTTCCTAATAGTCCCCATATACTTGTCCCTATTCTTAGTTTCACACAAGAAAACAACACTTGGGGAGAGGAGGTTGCAAGCCTCCCTCAGCTAAGGAATTGTCAAGGGGCTCCCTGCACCTTGGTAATTCCACACCAGCACTCTCATTGTCCACTTGGGAACCCATTAAGTCTGGTCCCCCTCCCACCTTTAGCAATCTCTAACCGTATTTCCAAGGACTGATCCATCTTATTCCTTTTTAAATTCAAGCACTCACCTTCAGCTTCTTCCATTTCAGTAGCCTCTTGATACGATTTCTTCTTTCCTCTAGTCTCTATTTTACTGACATTTCCATCCGTTTCACCTAAAGGAGTCCTCTTCCTGCTTGGAGGCTTAAGTTGTCTTCTATTCCTAGTGTTCATCTTCTGGATAGCCACCTGTTTCCTCTCCTGTATCTCATTTTCTACCTGCAGCATTTCTTCCATCCCTATATCCCCCTCATCCACAGTTACAACATTTGTTGCCTCGCTTCTCCTCTTCCGCTCAATGTTATATTGATCTCCTGACCTCATATCCTGCCCTTCAGTAATGCTATTTGTCTCATTGTCTTGTACCTTAACAGGTGCTGAAACTCTCAAATTTCTGCTTGTCCCCTCTAAACTATCCTCCTGGCTCATTATACTTGGAATTGCTTGGGCCTTCCTTTCCTGTCCTTCTATCACCTTGGTTGGCACCTCTTTTCTCAAAACCCTTTGATAGAGTGTTAATTGTTAGAATTTTATTGTTAATTCTCCTCTTTATCCTTGCCAAACATTGCTTTAATTGTCAACATATATTTATATTTGGCATTTGGATATAATTTCAGAAAGTGGAGCAGAAAAGTGCTAAAAAAAGGAACCTTCTTGAGAAGATTTCTCCACACGTGAAAGCTTCTAAAAGCTTTACACAATTGGTCCAGTGAAGACCAACATCCATTCCTTTGCTGATGAAGAAGAATTGAATTGCATATCTCAATTCAGCGGGGACCACATATGGATTGATTTAGAAAGTTTGTCCTGCTTTTGGAAGATATATTCATTGGCCATGATGGACAATGTGATAATTGGATATAACTTTCCAATTGCTTCCTACGTAGCTAGTCCCTTAAGAGACTAGTGCTCCAATAAAATAAGAAGGCACTAGATTAGTGGGCTCATGGAGAAAAAAACTATGAAAAAGCTATGAAGACTAAATGCTTGCATTTTATATCGGACGATGGCAGAAGACATCAGACTAGTTTTTAGTTTTCTCTCCAAAGAAGCTCCGTAGGAGAATAGGTAGTCTTTTATGTAAGAAGGAACTTGTTCCTTCTTTTGTTGTGTGGTATGTAATTTTTCTTCAAAGAGTCTATGGCGACTCAAGTTTCTTTCTAAATTCATAGTTAGTTATTTATGTCTTCGATTCCAACTAAATTACGTGGGAATTTTCTTATGAGGCGTGGCTAATTTTCTCCTCTAGTCAAGGATCAACGCAAAGACGCAGTCCAAAATATCTGTGAGATCTAATTAGTTTTTACGTGTTCCTTAATTTGTTAATATTTGCATGTTTTCTATTTCAATTTCCATGGGATTATTTTGTTAATTGGATATCAAGGGCCCGATGTGCAATTTGACTTATTAATCTCCTGTCAAATTAATCAATTAAATCCGTAATTATTTAATTGGTTAATATTAGTGGCAAATAGTATTTTTACATACTAGGAGAACATGCAATCTGATTTAAATAACCCTCGTAGCGTGTTATTGATTTGGGTTAGGCTTTTCTAGTTTTTAAGGCAATTAGAAAATTAATTCCTACGGTCGTACCTAAGAGTATTTTTTCATTAGGGGTAATCAACGGTCGTACCTTGGTTATCAATAAATTAAGGAAAAGCTGGTCGTTAGAGCTTATCGGCGACTAAAACTAGCCTATTAATTAAATTAAGTGAACTCCTGTGCATCAATGATCGGATGAATGGACTGTGTCTGCGTAGTTGTATCCTTGGTTAGAATTTAGTTATCATTTATTTAATTGCTATTTACAATTGTATTAATTAATTATTTATTTTTGGTTAAATTATTTAATTATTGTTTAATTATTTATTTTTAATTTCATTTTGATAAAAATCCCCCGTGTCTCGAATTTAAAAAGAATCGAATTTTTTCCAATCCCTGTGGACTCGACCCTGCTTACTACTATACACAGAAAATTTATTTTTCTTAAGCAGGTATTTATTATTGCACAGGCTCGACACCTGCCAATTTTTGGCGCTGTTGCCGGGGACTGGCGTTAATTATTTGTTTCTTTTTAAATTCATTTTTGTTCTAATTTTCTGGTATTTTTCTAGTTTATGCCTCGCTCTTCTCGTACAAGCGAATTAATTTTCGACCCTGAAGTAGAGAAGACCGCGCGTAGAACGAGGAAAGAAACCAGGCGGCTCAGGGAGGAGCAATACGGTATTGCACCTCAGGAACTTGATCCAGAGATTGAGCCGAAAAATTTGTCTGGTGACAATTCGAGTGATTCAGATCAAGAGGAAGTCACTTTGGCAAATGCACGAACACTAAGGGAGTTGGCTGCTCCTGATTTAAATCAGCAGCCCTTGTGCATTACTTTTTCACATTTAAATGATGACACTCCCTTTGAACTAAAATCTGGTCTAATTCATCTCTTGCCATCTTTCCATGGTCTACCAGGTGAGGAGCCCTACAAGCATTTGCAAGAATTCGATGTCGTTTGCAACAGCATGAAGCCCCCGGGAATTACAGAAGAGCAAATAAAGATGAGGGCCTTCCCCTTTTCTTTGAAGGATTCCGCAAAAGACTGGCTCTACTACCTACCACCTGGTAGTATTACCACGTGGGACCAACTGAAGAAAAAATTCTTGGACAAGTACTTTCCGGCATCTCGAGCTGCGAGCCTAAGGAAGGAGATATGTGGTATCAAACAACATCCAAGCGAGTCTCTCTATGAGTACTGGGAGAAATTTAAGAAACTGTGCACCAAATGCCCTCAGTATCAGATAAGTGAGCAACTGCTCATTCAATATTTCTATAAGGGGTTGCTTTTCAGGGACAGAAGCATAATCGATGCTGCAAGTGGAGGGGTGTTGGTGAACAAAACCCCTCGAGGAGCATGGGAGTTGATTGAAGGAATGGCTGAGAACTCACAGTAATTTGGTTCAAGAGAGGACATCCCGACGCGTAGGGTGAATGAGGTAGAAACATCCTCTATTCAACAGCAACTCTCCGAATTGACGTCTTTTGTGCGACAACTAGCTGTGGAGAATATCTCGCAAGTCAAAGTGTGTGGGGTATGCACTGCCGTAGGTCATCCTACAGAAATGTGTCCACTGGTTCAGGAGGAAACTGCAGAACAGGTGAACATGGCTGGCCACGCGCCCGCGCCAAGAAAGCAATACGACCCATACTCAAATACTTACAATCCTGGTTGGAGGGATCACCCCAATCTTAGCTATGGAGGGAATAGACAGTCTAACTTTATGCCAAATAGACCACAAGGGCACCAACAGCAGTATCATCCTCGCCTACCACCACCACCACCCTCTTCAAATTCAAGTCCGTCCATGGAAGAGATGATGAAGCAATTACTTACTAATCAACAAAAGACGGATTCAGACTTGCAAAGCATGAGGAATCAACTGGGACAGGTGCAATCATTGCAAAATCAAATGAATCAAATGGCCATAACGATCAACCGTTTGGAGTCCCAAATTCAAGGGAAGTTGTCATCTCAACCTGAGGTGAATCCAAAGAATGTAAGTGCAATGACCTTGAGGAGTGGCAAGGAAGTCCAAGAACCCAAACCTGTGATCCCTAAAAATAAGGACAAGGAATGGATTGAGAAAGAGTTGGAAGAGGAGGGCAGAGATAACAAAAATGCAAAGGTACTCTCGAAACCAATTCCTACAACTAAGACTAATCCACCTCCCTTTCCTAGCAGGTTGGAGAAACCAAAGAAGCAAGACAAGGAGAAAGAAGTCCTGGAGATCTTCCACAAGGTACAAATCAATATTCCCTTATTAGACGCCATCAAACAAGTGTCGAAGTATGCAAAATTTTTGAGGGACCTATGTGTCAATCGAAAACGGTTGAGGGGAGATGAAAGGGTCATTGTGGGAGAGAATGTGTCAGCAGTTCTCCAAAGGAAGCTTCAACCGAAGTGCGGGGATCCAGGTAGGTTTACTGTCCCATGTAGAATAGGTAATACTTTGATTAGAAATACCATGCTGGACTTAGGAGCATCGATCAACGTAATGCCTAAATCTATGTATGCTTCTCTGAATTTAGGTCCATTAAAAGAAATTGAGATAATAATCCAATTAGCGGACCAAACAAATGCTTACCCTGATGGGTTGGTCGAGAATGTGTTGGTCAAGATTAACGATTTGGTATTCCCAGCTGACTTTTATGTACTTGACATGGATGATGATCATTCTTCCGATCCCTCGCCTTTGCTATTAGGTAGACCGTTTTTTAGCACAACCCAGACAAAAATTGATGTTCATAAGGGTATTTTGTCCATGGAATTTGATGGAGAAATGGTCCACTTTAATATTTTTGATACAATGAAACATCCTGTTAACTCTCACTCTGTGTTTGCAATTCATGCTATTGATCCCTCTGTGCAAGAATTTTCTGAGTGTACTTCTAGGGATAAATTCAAAATTGCTGCGAACAAATATTATGGGATGAAAGCAATTCATGAGGTGGAAAAGAGAAGAAAATTAAGGAAAAAGATTGCACTCAATGGCTATTTGGATCCCGAAGGAGGACTACTGATTACAAGGAAAATTGGATTACACCCAAATTGAAGAGTTGTGTTTAACGTCTGGCCAAAGACGTTAAAGAAAGGCGCTTTTGGGAGGCAACCCAATTTTTGATTTTGTTGGTTTTTGTTGTTCAATTCGTTAAATATGTCGTTTCTCATCTGAATATTGCTTAAACTTGATATTTTCTCTACTATGATCAGGACAGGTGATCATGGCATGCCCGCACGGAGAGGGCACACATTAATCTTACAAGTTTCTACTTCAAGGTCGGAGGATGTTTCTAAAACATGGCGTGCCCACGCCATGGTGGTAAAATCTCAACATTACGAAGTGGAATCTTGGCGTGCCCGCGCAGAGAAGGCACGCATTAATGTTCAAAAACTGATTCCCAAGATCAGTAGATGTTTTCTAATCTTGGTGGGCCCACGCCATGTTTGACGAACCAGAACAAAGAAAATTTGAAAAAAAAAATAAATTATTATTTATTTTTTTCTTCTAAAAAAAAGAAAAAAATGTTAAAAATATATATATGTATAAAATAAAATTATTTTCCTTTTTAGCCTTCAATTATGTTTTTCTTTTCAAAAATTCAAATTTAAATTCAAAAAAAAAAATCAAAAAAAAAATACAATTACTTTCCTTCTTAATATGCAGTTTAGTTTATCAACAATTCAATTTCTGAATTTGAAAAAAAAAAACGAAAAATGTTAGATCAAAAACTATTTTTTTCTTTTCTCTTTCTCTTTTCGTCTTTTTCTTTCCTTCTTTTTCTTTTCTTTCTTTCCTTTCTTTCTTTCTTCTTCTTTTCTTTCTTCTTCTTCCCGCTGTCCGTGTCTTCTTCTTCCTCGCGAGCTCCGCCAGCCGATTCACCACAGCAACCCTACCTCCCCCTCTCAGCTCCTCCACCAGCGCGCGCCTCTCCACCTAGCTCTGCATTTTCTCTCTTTCTTTCCTCCACCAGCCTACGTCTCTCTCTATCTCTCCTCACGCTCTTATCTCTCCCTCTTCTCTGTCATTGCGCGACCACCACCAGCCCACGCCACACCACCAGCTCTCCTTGCGCGACTTGCGCGAGCCACCACCAGCCCACACCAACTCCAACCACGACCAGCTAGCCCCCGCCTTTGCGCAACAGCTCCAGCTCTCCCACTGTCGCAGCCACCATCCGCAACCCAGCTGCTGCCACCTCCCTCTGCTCGCTCACTCTTCTCTCTCTCTTCACAACGCACGCCGCTGCTCACCACCAGCGCTCCGCCACGCCCACAGTCCGCAACCCCAGCTTCCTCTCCACCGCGTCAGCTTCTCCTCTTCGGACCAGCTACCAGCCGCGACCGAAGCTGCTGCCCACTTAACTCGCCGTCACCACCTGCCAATTTTTGACAGGTGGAGGTATTGCTATTTCTCCATCGATTAGTACTTTCCAGGATCTTAAATTGCTGGAATTTGCATTTTTTTTTCTTCTTTCTTTCTTGGGTTTCTTGCTGAATAATCGCAGGAGGTGCTGGATTTTTCACTTGTGAGTTGTTTGGGGCCTCAACTGCAATTTTGGGGTTGATTTGGGGTTTCTTGGCAAATTGGTTACC
This sequence comes from Coffea eugenioides, assembly GCF_003713205.1. NCBI lineage: Eukaryota > Viridiplantae > Streptophyta > Magnoliopsida > Gentianales > Rubiaceae > Coffea > Coffea eugenioides. The sequence continues at coordinate 11,864,316 of NC_040044.1, forward strand.
ATTTTGAATTTTTTTTTTATTATTTCTGTTTTGCTTGGTGTTGTTGAATTTATGCTTTGGGTTGGCCGTTTGATTTAATTCTTCCCTATAAGTCCACCAATGGTACTGGTTGTGGTAGTTTGCCTCCAATTTCTTAATCTTAAGCGATTGACTATCCAATTGGAGACACTTGTTACGATTTTGGTCCAATTGTGTCTAATTTGCTGTAATTTGTGTCTAATTGTGGGTAATTTCTTGCGATTGTTGGTTTAATTGGGAGGTGCCTTTAACACTTAAATTTGCTTATTGAAGTAGTTGCCTTGTGTGAGAGTCTTTTGTCTTTTTCATTTCAATTATTATGTTGATTGGGGTGATTTTGAGGTGCATTGTTTTTGCATTTGGCTAAGTTTGGAACCACAAGTGCTTATTGATTGCATTTACTATAAGTGTTGGGGTATTTGTATAACTTGTGGGTTATTGAAGTGTGCATTTTGTTGTTTAAATTAACTAAGCGAGAGGCCCCAATATTTATTACAATTGTTATTACAATTTGTTGGAAATGGTTGTCTATTGTTGATTGGAGTGATATTTGGAGAAAATGGTGAGACTCAGATCAACCCCAGGGGCTGATGACTGGCAACAACTTCAGAGAATTTGGCAGCATTTATGCACCATGTGGGTGTTGAACCACAATTACCGCCTAATCCACCGATGTCTTGACGATTTCAGGGGAGTTTCATTGCCCTTCTTCTTATTTTTACTGTTTAATTGTCACATTGAGGGCAATGCGTGCTTTTAGTGTGGGGGGAGATTTGGATTTGACTGGTATTTCTTTAATTTGCTGCTTATCTTACTGTTGTCTTGATGAATAAATATGACATCTCACTCGTCTATTGCTGGTTATGATTTATTTTATGAATTTAGTTTAAGTGGCAAGTAAAGGCATGTTATCTTGGTGAATATCATGAGTTTAATGACTTGGTGCAAATTGTGGTTAACTTGTTTAGGCAATATAAATATTTTATTAGCAATTGTTGTGTGGATTGGGCAATTGTTGATCTTAGTTCTCCATATTAGGAGATGACGTGGGCCATGATCTTTAATTATCTGGTATTTTGGTGCTTTAATTGTGATTAATAAATGACTCTACTCCGCTAGTGCCGTCACCCAGTAACCGGGAGTCTTCACCACAAGTGTCGACTTTCGCGTCAAAAAGTGGCGATATCTATGAGTAGTTAGTCCTGAAGCTGTGAAAAGTTGAGTAACTGGGCTCTTGGATCTAAAAATGTCAGAGTTCACGTCAAAAGACTTGAATAGCTTGGGACTGAGCATTTATTGAAAAAAAATTAATTATTATCAAAAAAAAAAGAGAGAAGAAAATAATAAGTAAGGTTATGACCATGTTGGCCTGCCGATCCTTGTTCTTCAATGTTGAGATTTTGATTTTCAGTTGACCCAATTGCTAACTTTTGCTAGTTTAATATTTTGATTTCTTAGACGAGTTAGCCATGAATTGGACGAGTCTATGATTTCAGGAGCTAACCGGGAGAAATATGTCTTGACACTTAGCCACTAAAACTTGATTTTGGGATAAGAGTAGCTTGGCAGTAAATGAAATGAGAGTTAGCCATTGTTGAGTTTAGTGTGTCCATACTTGAGGACAAGCATGATTTAAATGTGGGGGGAATTGATAGAGTGTTAATTGTTAGTAATTTTATGTTAATTCTCCTCTTTATCCTTGCCAAATATTGCTTTAATTGTCAACATATATTTATATTTGGCATTTGGATATAATTTCAGAAAGTGGAGCAGAAAAGTGCTAAAAAAAGGAACCTTCTTGAGAAGATTTCTCCACACGTGAAAGCTTCTAAAAGCTTTACACAATTGGTCCAGTGAAGACCAACATTCATTCCTTTGCTGATGAAGAAGAATTGAATTGTATATCTCAATTCAGCGGGGACCACGTATGGATTGATTTAGAAAGTTTGTCCTGCTGTTGGAAGATATATTCATTGGCCATGATGGACAATGTGATAATTGGATGTAACTTTCCAATTGCTTCCTACGTAGCTAGTCCCTTAAGAGACTAGTGCTCCAATAAAATAAGAAGGCACTAGATTAGTGGGCTCATGGAGAAAAAAACTATGAAAAAGCTATGAAGACTAAATGCTTGCATTTTATATCGGACGATGGCAGAAGACATCAGACTAGTTTTTAGTTTTCTCTCCAAAGAAGCTCCGTAGGAGAATAGGTAGTCTTTTATGTAAGAAGGAACTTGTTCCTTCTTTTGTTGTGTGGTATATAATTTTTCTTCAAAGAGTCTATGGAGACTCAAGTTTCTTTCTAAATTCTTAGTTAGTTATTTATGTCTTCGATTCCAACTAAATTACGTGGGAATTTTCTTATGAGGCGTGGCTAATTTTCTCCTCTAGTCAAGGATCAACGCAAAGACGCAGTCCCAAATATCTGTGAGATCTAATTAGTTTTTACGTGTTTCTTAATTTGTTAATATTTGCATGTTTTCAATTTCAATTTCTATGGGATTATTTTGTTAATTGGATATCAAGGGCCCGATGTGCAATTTGACTTATTAATCTCCTGTCAAATTAATCAATTAAATCTGTAATTGTTTAATTGGTTAATATTAGTGGCAAATAGTATTTTTACATACTAGGAGAACATGCAATCTGATTTAAATAACCCTCGTAGCGTGTTATTGATTTGGGTTAGGCTTTTCTAGTTTTTAAGGCAATTAGGAAATTAATTCCTACGGTCGTACCTAAGAGTATTTCCTCATTAGGGGTAATCAACAGTCGTACCTTGGTTATCAATAAATTAAGGAAAAACTGGTCGTTAGAGCTTATCGGCGACTATAACTAGCATATTAATTAAATTAAGTGAACTCCTGTGCATCAATGATCGGATGAATGGACTGTGTCTGCGTAGTTGTATCCTTGGCTAGAATTTAGTTATCATTTATTTAATTGCTATTTACAATTGTATTAATTAATTATTTATTTTTGGTTAAATTATTTAATTATTGTTTAATTATTTATTTTTAATTTCATTTTGATAAAAATCCCCCGTGTCTCGAATTTAAAAGGAATCGAATTTTTTCCAATCCCTGTGGATTCGACCCTGCTTACTACTATACACAGAAAATTTATTTTTCTTAAGCAGGTATTTATTATTGCCAAAAATTGACAGGTGTCGAGCCTGTACAATTTTAAATACCTGCTTAAGAAAAATAAATTTTCTGTGTATAGTAGTAAGCATGGTCAAATCTACAGGGACTGGAAAAAATTCGATTCTTTTTAAATTCGAGACAAGGGGGATTTTTATCAAAATGAAATTAAGAATAAATAATTAAACAATAATTAAATAATTTAACCAAAAATAAATAATTAATTAATACAATTGTAAATAGCAATTAAATAAATGATAACTAAATTCTAACCAAGGATACAACTACGCAGACACAGTCCATTCATCCGATCATTGATGCACAGGAGTTCACCTAATTTAATTAATAGGCTAGTTATAGTCGCCGATAAACTCTAACGACCAGCTTTTCCTTAATTTATTGATAACCAAGGTACGACCGTTGATTACTCCTAATCAAGAAATACTCCTAGGTACGACCGTAGGAATTAATTTCCTAATTGCCATAAAAACTAGAAAAGCCTAACCCAAATTAATAATACGCTACGAGGGTTATTTAAATCAGATTGCATGTTCTCCTAGTATGTAAAAATACTATTTGCCACTAATATTAAGAGATTTGGATTTGACTGGTATTTCTTTAATTTGCTGCTTATCTTACTGTTGTCTTGATGAATAAATGTGGCATCTCACTCGTCTATTGCTGGTTATGATTTATTCTATGAATTTAGTTTAAGTGGCAAGTAAAGGCATGTTATCTTGGTGAATATCATGAGTTTAATGACTTGGTGCAAATTGTGGTTAACTTGTTTAGGCAATATAAATATTTTATTAGCAATTGTTGTGTGGATTGGGCAATTGTTGATCTTAGTTCTCCATATTAGGAGATGACGTGGGCCATGATCTTTAATTATCTGGTATTTTGGTGCTTTAATTGTGATTAATAAATGACTTTACTCCGCTAGTGCCGTCACCCAGTAACCGGGAGTCTTTACCACAAGTGTCGACTTTCGCGTCAAAAAGTGGCGATATCTATGAGTAGTTAGTCCTGAAGCTGTGAAAAGTTGAGTAACTGGACTCTTGCATCTAAAAATGTCAGAGTTCACGTCAAAAGACTTGAATAGCTTGGGACTGAGCATTTATTGAAAAAAAAATTTTAATTATTATCAAAAAAAAAGAGAAGAAAATAATAAGTAAGGTTATGATCATGTTGGCCTGCCGATCCTTGTTCTTCAATGTTGAGATTTTGATTTTCAGTTGACCCAATTGCTAACTTTTGCTAGTTTAATATTTTGATTTCTTAGACGAGTTAGCCATGAATTGGACGAGTCTATGATTTCAGGAGCTAACTGGGAGAAATATGTCTTGACACTTAGCCACTAAAACTTGATTTTGGGATAAGAGTAGCTTGGCAGTAAATGAAATGAGAGTTAGCCATTGTTGAGTTTAGTGTGCCCATACTTGAGGACAAGCATGATTTAAGTGTGGGGGGAATTGATAGAGTGTTAATTGTTAGTAATTTTATTGTTAATTCTCCTCTTTATCCTTGCCAAATATTGCTTTAATTGTCAACATATATTTATATTTGGCATTTGGATATAATTTCAGAAAGTGGAGCAGAAAAGTGCTAAAAAAATGAACCTTCTTGAGAAGATTTCTCCATACGTGAAAGCTTCTAAAAGCTTTACACAGTTGGTCCTGTGAAGACCAACGTCCATTCCTTTGCTGATGAAGAAGAATTGAATTGCATATCTCAATTCAGCGGGGACCACGTATGGATTGATTTAGAAAGTTTGTCCTGCTTTTGGAAGATATATTCATTGGCCATGATGGACAATGTGATAATTGGATATAACTTTCCAATTGCTTCCTACGTAGTTAGTCCCTTAAGAGACTAGTGCTCCAATAAAATAAGAAGGCACTAGATTAGTGGGCTCATGGAGAAAAAAACTATGAAAAAGCTATGAAGACTAAATGCTTGCATTTTATATCGGACGATGGCAGAAGACATCAGACTAGTTTTTAGTTTTCTCTCCAAAGAAGCTCCGTAGGAGAATAGGTAGTCTTTTATGTAAGAAGGAACTTGTTCCTTCTTTTGTTGTGTGGTATGTAATTTTTCTTCAAAGAGTCTATGGAGACTCAAGTTTCTTTCTAAATTCTTAGTTAGTTATTTATGTCTTCGATTCCAACTAAATTACGTGGGAATTTTCTTATGAGGCGTGGCTAATTTTCGCCTCTAATCAAGGATCAACGCAAAGACGCAGTCCCAAATATCTGTGAGATCTAATTAGTTTTTACGTGTTTCTTAATTTGTTAATATTTGCATGTTTTCTTTTTCAATTTCTATGGGATTATTTTGTTAATTGGATATCAAGGGCCCGATGTGCAATTTGACTTATTAATCTCCTGTCAAATTAATCAATTAAATCCGTAATTGTTTAATTGGTTAATATTGTGGCAAATAGTATTTTTACATACTAGGAGAACATGCAATCTGATTTAAATAACTCTCGTAGCGTGTTATTGATTTGGATTAGGCTTTTCTAGTTTTTAAGGCAATTAGGAAATTAATTCCTACGGTCGTACCTAATAGTATTTTCTCATTAGGGGTAATCAACGGTCGTACCTTGATTATCAATAAATTAAGGAAAAGCTGGTCGTTAGAGCTTATTGGCGACTATAACTAGCATATTAATTAAATTAAGTGAACTCCTGTGCATCAATGATCGGATGAATGGACTGTGTCTGCGTAGTTGTATCCTTGGCTAGAATTTAGTTATCATTTATTTAATTGCTATTTACAATTGTATTAATTATTTATTTATTTTTGGTTAAATTATTTAATTATTGTTTAATTATTTATTTTTAATTTCATTTTGATAAAAATTCCCCGTGTCCCGAACTTGAAAAGAATCAAATTTTTCCCAATCCCTGTGGATTCGACCCTGCTTACTACTATACACAGAAAATTTATTTTTCTTAAGTAGGTATTTATTATTGCACAGGCTCGACACCTGTCACCCTTTGTTCATAGCCTCCCTTCGTGCCATTCTCCAAACTCTGAGGGTCCTCACTTCTTCCTTTTCACACCAGTTCCCCATCCTTAAAACCCCACAACACCTTATCTTGTCTTCCTCTACTTTTGGTATGTTCAACCTGTGGAATTCCTTTATTCCAGTTACCTCTTAGCCAGGGTCCGTATTGGTTATCTGATAGTCCTCTCCCTATGGTAAAAGAAGTTTTACAATTTCTCTCACTATGTCCAACTATACCACACCCATAACAGAAGTCCGGGCACCATTCATACTTGAAACTAATCCATCTCCCTACTCCACTAAGCTTTACTACTGGTCCTCTCACCAGTGGACGGGAAATATCTACGATCACCAACATCTTCAAGTGCCTCCCTTCCTTTCCTCCCGTTTGGGGTATTATAACCTCCTTCACTTCTGGAAAAATGGATCTAATTTTCCACCCAACCTCTTTCGAGATCCAATGTATAGGATGATTTCACACCTGTATCCACAAAGGAGCCAACTTAAAAGCACCATTGTCCTCCTCTATCCCATTATACCACCTTCTGAGGATCAATATTTGGCTATCTACTATCCAAGGTCCTCTATTCAGAATCCTCTCTCTATCAGTAGCACTTGGAATGATAAACTGAAACAAGTTAGGTCCTAACTCCATAACAGTCAACCCACGAGGACAGCCCCAAGCTAGGCTTACAAAATTTTTCACCCCCACAAAGTTAATCATCTTCTCCCCTATCACTCTTCCTACCAGACTCAGCTGGCAGTCCTGAATACCCGTGTTAGCATCTCCCAGTTCAAGAGCTGTACCTCCCAACTCTTGCTCAGAGAGTGCGAATCTTTGCATTATAGAAGCTAGTTCCTCTGCCATCGACACTTTACCTCCCAGGAAAATACCAAACACAACTTTTGATTTTGAAAGCAAAGCTAACCAAGAGCTGATCCCGCCAAGCAAGAGAAAAGTCTGACCTTTACTGACCAAAAAGGACTACTACTCCTAAGACTTACACAAGCAGAAAATAAGACCTACAGCCACCAGAGGAAAAAAAAAAAGGAAGAAGAAATAAAAGACAAAAACACGATCGGACAAAGTTCAGAAGGTAGAGCAAGCAAAATCCATCGCTCTACATTTTATTTTCCTATCAAAAGTTTACTCAAATTAGGACTGGAACATGGTTATGACAAAGGCACGATAGATTTTTATACAATTGGAGTTTTTTATGCTAATAGAGAAAATCTAATTTTGAAATCATGTTTGTATGTGGTGCTAGTGCTATTGATTAGTGATGGAGATGGTGGTGAAAATGGTAGTGATAGGTGGTAGAGATGATGACTTGGTGTTTAGAAAACGTTACTACTGTCCGGTGTTGATGCAAGATAGAAGGAGAAACAAACAAAAAAAGGGAGGGGGGAAGGGGATGAACAATCACAAGAGTGAATTAAAAAAAAAAAAAAAGGAAGTGAAGAAAAAATGAAAAAAATTACAAAGGGATAAAAAAATTATTAATTTGGATAAAAGATTGTGTTTTTTAGTTGCGCGCACATCACTTGCAAGCAACTTAGCTAGTAATAGGTTAATTTTAAGATCAGTTTGAATCACGATGGGGTTTTATGGGTCTTTTTGAAAAATAGGGAGGTTTCCCAAATTTTGACGATATCATAACGGGTTTTCTGAATTTTACCCTTGTATAAATCATAAAACCCTCATCATAATAGTATTTTTTAAAAGAAAACCCTCAAAAAAAATCCATTGACGCGTATGCAAATACATGAACTTAATACTTACCCAAAAAAAAAAAAGTACATGAACTTAATATTATTTTTTCTTTTGCATGCGTAGTACATTTTTATATTTCTTGCTCTTCCTAATAATCTTCGAGAGGTCGTACCCACTTGATTAATTTATTCATTTGACGTTCTCTTCGTAATAAATCCCCTCCTTGGTTGTTTTAGTGCATGCTATTGTTGTTTTGGGAAGATCTGCCTTTTATTATAATTATAATGGGTGGGTGAGTTATTCCTGCAGAATGACGAACAAAGCACGTGGCATGTGCTAAACAAATTTTTCCGACTACATTTGTAAGAACAGAATGCCTGAAGCTAATTATGAAGTGTCAAAACCACTTAATTGTTAGATTTTTTTTATTTTCTTTAAGTAGACAAGGAGTGGTTGATGCCCAAAACATAGAGGTTCTAGATTCTAATCCTCCAATCTTTTTCTTGTTTCTTAAATTCCATTCTTCTCTTACTAGAAAAAAAAAGGTAGAAAATGAGAGGAATTTTAAAAATAAAGAGAAAAAAACTTAAATTCAAAACCTCTAATATTTGCAACTCGATTTTGACTACTAAACTAAAACTTCCTCGACCACCACTTAATTGTTGGATATCTTGCTATGAAAGCACAAAATCTAGTCTGGCCATTCTAAGTCTCTAACATGTTTTACCCACAATATAGACATCCATTAAATCCCTTCTTTTTCTTTCTTCTTCTTTCACACAGTTTCCATGCACATTCTTTCTAACACACCTTTCCGAAGCTAGCGTCTGGCTCTTCACGGCTTCAACTAAACCATGTTTGTTAACAAATGTTAACTTAGTTAATAAAGATGAGTCACTTTCTCACAAAAGATCATATGCTAAATTCTATTGTCATCGATATTTAATCTTCTAGGGGCACATCTTGCCTATGATAGTGGCTGACTGAAGTCGAAACTATCTAAACTTTTTTCTTATTTTCCATCAAAAAACAAAAAAAAGAAAAAGAAGACACACGCTGGACCATATTTTCCATCACTAACGGCAGTGATTTTGGTGTCATCATCAAACTTTTAAATTAACCTGGTTTGTAAACCCTCACCACCCACTTACTCTTTTGTCGGACTTCAACTGGGTACGCAAGTCATTGTCTTGTAGCTATTGCATCCTTGTTACATGGCAACAAAAAAAATTGACTACTTAGAGTCCTACACTTCGATAGGAGAAATGTCCATAGAATATATGGAAGCATTATTAATTTTCAAATTTTTCTTTACCATACACTAAGTTAAAACCACTAGACTAACTAATAATCGACGAAATAACCATGGATGTGCTGATTAGTTAATTTAGTGACTTATTTATGATGGAAAAATTGTTCGATGATCAATTCAAACAATAGTTTAACACTATTTAGCCTTTTTGCCCCTCCAATTTTTAGGAAATACAAGATGCTCATTGAAAGATAAGTTGAGTAACTAATTTCCTGGGCATGCAAAAGTTTGGGGGAGAAAAAAGTAGCATGCAAGAGGCCCACGTCCCCTTTCGTTACCTACGTCCCGACAAAGTTAAATTAAAAAGGATCTCATCTTGCTAACTCCAAGTCGCCCATTACGAATGGTAATCTACCCATATTTTGGAGGAAATTGGCACCAAGGCTTCCGTGGTCGACTCGCAAAACTTGAGGTACCTTTCATGCTGATTGACAAAAACAAAAATGGGAATCTTATATAAACAATTCAATGATATATACAAGTTCAAGCAAAAAGATTCCCCTTAAGGGGAAAGATGAAGTTTGCCCTAAACCATATTTAGAAATATGCCGCGGTTCAGGTTTCACCATGACCAGTCTCGACTTACCAAAGCATATTGTACCCTCATACAACCCTCATACAAGTTGGGGATGCAGTGTATGCACCGTATGCAGTTTGCTCTCTTTACTGGAGGAAAAAGCTTATAATTGTCCGTTGCTCGTCGTGACGGGCTGCAGGCTCATCTATTGCTGTCATGATCAGCAGCTTCACAAACAGCTTGAGTTTAGCACAAGCTGCCACACAATTTGCCAGCGCTGTCTTAGAAAAATCTTACAATCTGTACTGCCATCCGCTATCTGTACACCTTTTTGCAAGGTAGACATGGTTAGGGCAACTTCAGGTATTACTTGCTTGATTATAAACATAGGATTTTGCAAAATATGCAAAAGCAGCTAATGCAATAGCACTAAGTCCAGCAAGCAGGAAGTAAAAGTAATCAAGGTGTGCCTTATTTAAGTTGTCAGAGAACCAACTCTCATGTGCATGCCTGCTTGTGGCTTTCTGAAGTACAGAAATGAGAATGCTGCTTAGAAAGCTTCCTATGCCCAAGATACTGAGGTATAGAGCGAAACCTGTACTTTTCAGTCCACTAGGCACTTGATCATAGAAAAATTCTTGCATACCAACTATAGCAAATACTTCAGAAACTCCCAGAACTAAATATTGAGGTGTCAACCAAAACACACTCATAGGAATCGTAGCCTTTGGTTTATCATCCAATCCATATTCCTGAGCAGTTTGAAGGCGCTTTGTCTCAACTAGAGCAGCTATAACCATAGAAAGAAATGAGAGAAATATTCCAGTTCCAATCCGTTGCAGCAATGTTATACCTGAAGGTCTAGTGGTTATAGATCTTGCAATAGGAACCAAAATACGGTCATAGATTGCAATAAACACAACTATAGAAAGGCTGATGAAAGATCTATTCACTTCAAAGCTTGGACCGATAGATCTGTCCATTGTAACTCCTTGCTTGGTAAACAATGTGGATGACTGTGCATATACAATTCCATACACCAAACATGTGGCCCAAATCGGAAATAGCCTCAGTATTGCCTTTGCCTCTTCAACCTCACCAATGCTACAAAGCTTTCTCTCTTCCTCTGGACCATCAGGTACAAGCAGTGCTTTGTTCAGAAACCTATAACGATTGCATTAAACAAAAAAAAATAACTTAAACATTTAAAGGAAGAGAATTTGGTTTCAGATTTCTGATCATAAACATCAACAATACACTGCATGAGGTTTGACAAGCAAGAAGTCAATCATGCAAGTTCTCACAACATTTAAATTTCAACTGAAAACACCTTGTCACATTTAAACTGATTCATTATTTTATTAAGTGGAAATTATCTTACCCATGTTGCCATTACTAATCTTTTGAAACCAGGAGAACTTAACAAAATACATTAAGCATATCGAAAAAGTCATTAGAACTCAATAGCACCAAACTTCCAAGAAGCGAAAGATCAAGAAACTTTATCTCGTGTAGCAGCATAGGTAAAGAAAAATTCTCGGTATTCAAAAGTAAAGAACAAGAATTTCTCACTTAAATTCTTGAGAACCTTGGTAAGGCAGAAAGCCCCGAGACTCTTCTTGCATTGATGATGCTGAAGAGGTGGTTATCCAATTCCTAGCTGCTTTCAGAAATACACGACCAATGCTCACAAAGGGGCTCATCTCAGCACTGTTCACCTGAAACCTGTAGGTAGTAGTCCCAAGCAAGAACAGGATTAATGCGAAACACATGATGAAGCAGGGAATTCCAAATCCAAGGCCCCAACTAAGGTTATCTTGAATATAGGTCAAAATCACCAATGCAACAGTGATAGCCCCACAGCTAGCAGAAAACAACCAGTTGAAAAACGAACTTTTAGCTTTGCTCTCTTTGGGATCTCGTCCATCAAATTGGTCAGCTCCAAAAGCTTGTACACAAGGCTTATGCCCTCCTTGGGCTACTGCTATTAGATACATTGCAAAAATGAAGAAGATAACTTGGAACTCGGAAGGAGAACATGTCGTAACTTTTGCTGCATTTTGACACTCAGATGACTTGACAGAGGTAAAAAATGTTGAAATAGTCAAGAAGCCAACTCCCTGTTATTCACAGCAATGCAAGGCTTAACAAATTGTAATATTAATTTAAGCTTTTTGTTGCAGGATTATTGACCACTTTAGTTGTCTAAGTAAAAAATCTGGAACCAGGAGTGTAAGTTCTCTCCTGAACTATTATCTACTTCCTTTAGTAATAATTAACCACTGAATCTAATCTCATTCTCGTAATTTAAACATAGCTAGGTCTCACTGTTGTGAAACATAAACTATTGTACTACCAGATGCAGAGGATTATTGTATCCAAAATATATTAAATTTTTAACAGCAACTAAAGGAACTATAGACGAGCTAAAGCAAAGCAGTAGTAATCTATATTGATTTCTTTGTTCTTTTAAGCTTCTTTCTGGTATAATGATAGCTTCCTAGAATAAAGAGTAACTGATCCAGTGTTCCTATTTACTACCAGCATGTTTATATTCTTGTGTGACAGCTTTCCCCATAAACATCGGAGGAAAGCTTAGGCATAAACTCACGCACCTTCTCTTTTAAGAGATTTGACTTTTAGCTTAATCCACAAATTAGTGGTCATCAAGAATACCAGCTAATTGCTCGTATAATTGCCGTATTTTGCTCAAGGAGCAAAACAAGATACAAAAGGAAAAAAAAATGCAAACAAAGCAACAAGTATTGGATGGAGGATTCCTTAAATTCCACAAGAATAATCACAATTTCATTTTCTTTTCAGCCCTAACACTGAGCTCATGATATGAACTACATAGCAAGTTCATCGATGATCAAATCAAGCTTGACCAGTGGCTAGTTAACTAACTAATCGCACGGAGCTAGGATGAGATTTAGCATTGATCAACTTGTCTAGCTCAACTCATGATATCAAAACCTTAACAAACCTTGTCCTTTTTCATGGACGCATCTTGCCAACTTAATTTAGTACATCTTTTTCCTTTGTAAATCATTATTTAACCCAAAAAAAAAAAAAAATTCAACGCCTACTTGTCACTTTCCGGGCCTCTTCTAGATGGAGCTTCATTCACATATGGATAATATCAAATTATCAACAGACTAGTAACTAGTAAACAAAGACACCCTTAATTTAACTCAATTACAACTCTAGTATCGAAGTAGTACCCAAGGTGAAGCACAAAGTACAAGTAGCAATTACTGACCAGGATATAGAGCAAGGAAGAGATTAAAATGGTGCGATATCGACCGAGAAATGAGTCGGCCACAAAAGCACCCAAGAGCGGCAACATCTGCGCCGTGCCGGACCAAGCATTCACGTTCTCCGCCGCCGTAGCTGTGGACTGGCCGAGTGGCCCCGTCAAGTAACTGATCAAATTCACGCTTATTCCATAATAAACAAACCTCTCTGCCATCTCCACACCTGCAATAAAGACAACAAATCAAATTTGTTTGATTGATTTTTATTTTGCTTCAAATTTTACCAGCTCTGAATTTGAAAGTATAACGATGGTTTTGGCTTCCTACATATGATGAAAGATGCTGATTTCCAACGACCGGATTTGGACCGCTTGACAGGGCGGCCTTTATAGTCGACGTTTCCATCCACGACGTCGTCCAGGAACGGAGTTTCAATGGCGTCGGAAATGTTGGCCTCCGTGGCGGGAGATCCAGCCATGTTCCCAGCACCGTCACTTGTTGGTTTTAATTATTTTCCTAAGAGAATTGCAATTTTGGTCCCTATTGTTTGGTTTGTGTGCTAAACTGGTCTTTAAAGTTTTGATCAAAATAAATCTAGTCCCCAAAGTTTCTTGTTGTAAACAAATTTTAGACAACTAATGTCAAATTCAATTTAAAATTAGTCAAAAGTTTCTTCCAAAAAAAAAAAGTTAGTCAAAAATTTTGACTTTACATTTTTAGTCCCCTAAGTTTCTTGTTTTAAACAAATTTAAGACAACTAACTTCAAATTCAATTTAATGTTAGTTAAAAGTTTCTTCCAAAAAAAAAGTTAGTCAAATTTTTGACTTTACATTTTTTGTCCCTAAGGGGTTTTAAGATGAATTAAAATATAGGTTCCTTAAGTTTCTAGTAGTCATAATTAGGGGTTTTAAGATGAATTAAAATATGTATTCCTAAATCCTCACAAAATCTTATGAAAACATATTATATGAAAATAACATTATTGTTTAATCTATTTGATGAATAAGTTACAATTAAACAATAATATAAGGGTAATATAAAAAATAAATTTACTCAAAGAAAAGAAGATTCTAATTTTAATGTGGGATCATTTCAAAATTCTCCTTTGAGGTTTCTAATAATTTCACTTAGTACTCTTAAGCTTTGAAAAATATCATTTACTTCCCTACTTTTGACTTTTTGTAACATTATCGACTCATGTCAAAATAAAATATTATAAAACTCACTTTTGGATAGAGAAGATATTTTCAATCCAAAAGTGTCCTTTGTTGTCCTACTTTTTTTCTCAAAATTAAAAGTATAGTAAGAAAAGCTTGAGACAAATTGAGTGAATGCGCAATTTTAGTGGAATACAATATAATGGTAGGTGCTTTAAGGTATAAATAATTTATTTTATTAACTACAAAGTGTTTACAGTCAACTTGAGGAGCTTTTCAAATTGTTAGAGTTTCTCAAAACTAGAAAAAAAAATTTTAAATTGTGTTCATAAACTCATTTGATATGTTTTCAAAGATTGAAAGAAGTTACTCTTTTACCGACAAAGTGTTTTTGAATTTCTAAATTTAATATTTATTGTGCCAACTATTGGCATGAAATGTGTTAAAATGTTTTTAAATCTTGTTAACACCTATAATTCTTAACTACGAAACCATGTCGAAGAAGTTTTTAAAAGTTTAAAGAATTAACTAGATTTGTTATAAAAACAAAAAAGGTGCACAGGAAAAGGGCAATATTGGTGAGTACATATTCTCCATCCAAAAATGAGTTTTTAATAATTATTTAAAATAGGTTTATAATATTTGAAAAAGTTAAAAATATGGGAGGCAAGTGATACTTTTTAAAGTTCAACAGTGCTAATTGATATTGTCACAAATCTCAAGGGAGGTTTCTGAAATTATACCTTTTAATGTAAAAGTTTATTATCATCACTATTACACAAATTCTTGCATGACTTGTTAGACTTTGGTCTCAAATTGTTGTAGTTAGGGGTTGTAATAATAAAATGTAGCCAAGGTAAGTACCAATATGAAACAACTTTAGCAACTTTTTAAATTTTTTTTTTGGTTTATTGTTGTCTTCCTACCTATTACAAATCTAACATTTCAATACTAAAGTTTTAAAATTTATTTTTAATTTTCTGTACCTTGATAATTATGACTAATTCATATAATTATACAAAATACTGACTTCATTTCAAATTCAATTTACAACCTAGTGAATACAAAAATAAAAAGGATCAACGTAATATATTTTGATAGAATATATT